>NW_026843709.1:10512424-10815454 GCF_030254825.1 Meriones unguiculatus
CAGCTATACTGTTGGTGTTACTGTTGGTTACTCTAAGAGCAACAATCAATAAATGAGACCTCATGAAATAAAAAATCTTCTATAAAGCAAAGGAAACTGTCATTAAAACAAAACAAATGCCTACAGGTTGGGAAAGACTCTTCACCAAGTCTTTTTGTGACAGAGGGCTAAAATCCAGTATATACAAAGAACTAAAGAAGTTGAAAACAACAAATCAAGTAATCCAATTAAAACATGGGGAACAGAGCTAAACAGAGAATTCTTGATAGAAGAATATCAAATAGTTTAGAAACACTTAAAGAAATGTTCAACATCATTAGCCATCAGAGAAATGCAAATCAAAATGACCCTGATATTTCACCTTACACCTATCACAATGGCCAAGATCAAAAACTCAAGTAACAACAAACACTGGAGAGGTTGTGGACAAAGAGGTACCTTACTCCACTGCTGGTGGGAATATAATCTTGTACAATCACTCTGAAAATCAATCTGGCACTTTCTCAGACAACTAGGAAAAGTGCTTCCTCAAGATCCAGCTATACCACTCCTAGGCATATATCCAAAGGAGGCTCAAATTCACAATAAGGATATTGGCAAAACCATGTTTGTAGCAGCTTTATTTGTAATAGCCAGAACCTGGAAACAACCCAGATGTCCCACAATGAAGGAATGGATACAGAATTTGTGGTACTTCTACACAATTAAAAAAAATGAAATTTGCAGGTAAATGGTGGGATCTGGAAACGATCATCCTGAATGAGTTTTCCCAGAAGCAGAAAGGCAAATGGTATGTACTCACTCATATCGATATATAATATAGGATGAACCTACTAAAAACTGTACACCTAAAGAAATTAATCAAGAGGGAGGACTCTGGATGAAATGCTTACTCCCCATCCAGAAAGGCAAAGAGGATGGAAATCAAAAGAAGGAAATAAACAGGGAAAAATTTAGGAGCCTGCCACAGAGGGCCTCTGAAAGGCTCTGACTTGCAGTCTATCTAAGCAGATTCTGAGACTCATAGTCAACTGTTGGTCAGAGTACATGGAATCTAATAAAGAAGTGGGAAATAGTAAGATCTGGAGAGGACAGGAACTCCACAAGGAGAGCAACAGAACCAAAAAATCTGAGCACAGGGTCCTTCTTAAAACTCATACTCCAACCAATCTCCATGCATGGAGATAACCTAGAACTCCTGCACAGATGTAGCACATGGAAGTACAATGTCCAAGGTGGTTCCATAGTAATGGGAAGAGGGACTGCCTCTGACATGAACTGATTGGCCTGCTAATTGATCTCCTCTCTTTGATGTGATGGGGAAGCAGCCTTACAAGATCATAGAGGAAGACCATGCAGCCACTCCTGATGAGATCTGATAGTCTAGGATCAGAAGGAAGGAGAAGAACTCCCCTGTTAGTGGACTTGGGGAATAGCATGTATGGAGAAAAGGGACAGCAGAAGACAGGGTTGTTTTTTTTTTTTTCTTTTTTTGGATACAATGTGAATAAAGTGTAATTAATTAAAATTAAAATTAAAATAAAAAAATATTTAAAATATAATTCTTTTTGGCATTATATTATAGAGGGTGTGATTGCAGGTTGATATTCCGATAAAAGTGACCAGATAAAGGGAGTCTCTGTCTATCACTTAAGGTCAATTTATATCTTTGTTTGTGTTGGTCTTTGTCCCAATATTTCTGAATCTGTTTTTGTAGCTCTTTCACGCTCTTGCTCTCTTGTCTCCCACTCTCTGCCTGTCACTTGCTGTTCAGTATGAAAAACTCTCAGTTCTGCTGAAGGACAACAAAAGTTGACGACTGCTTGGTGACGTGACATCATGGATGTTCTATGAAAAATATAAGCAAGGTCCCAATTAGATGATTTTTGTAAAAAGAGTTGCCATGGTCAGGAAGCATTTTCCCAGTAAGTAATTCACTGACTGAGGACTTACCTGTGCTTTTAACAAATAATAATGTAAGCTGTGATAATGTGAAACTCATATGTCAAGGACTTGTGACTTTATTAATGACCACTTGAAATATGTGACACTTTTCTTGAACTAAGAGTCTTTAGATCAGAAAGGAGAGGAGAACCTCCCCTATCAGTGGGCTTGGGGAGTGGCATACATGCAGAGGGAGGAGGGAGGGTGGGATTGGGAGGGGAGGAGAGAAGAGCTTATGAGGGGATGCAGAATGAATAAAGTGTAATTGATGAAAAATTAAAAAAAATCCTTATAATAACAAATTATCAATAAAAGGTAAAATTAAAAAAAGAGTCTTTTATACAGGAACTGTCATCTCTGGGTGGTGTGCTTTAGCTGCCCTGATTGAGGTCTGAAGGGCTGACCCCATTACGCATTGGTCAAAATAAACCTCTTGCAATTTTGAATCTAGGAGATCTGGTCTCTTGATTTCTCTCCACCCTTTCTGAAAATTAGGCTCGTGCTGGGCCTAACAGTATGGTGCATTGCCTGGGAAACTGAGATACTGAGGACACTCACTATCAGAAGACTCATCTGAGCTCAGAAGTAGGTACAGCAGTTGTTCTTGTCCTTTATATCTCTTATCTCTTATCTGTTACATGTTTGTTCTGAATTCTAGTTATACTGACAGTGGCAGTGTCAGTTTTCTGTGTTTCCTGAAGCTTTGATTTTGGTCTGGCTTGAGAGCATCCATAGAAGGGGTTCAAGTCCCCTGAGTGGTTTGAGGGCACTTGCCTGGAACGGCCCATTGAGGCAGACAGACATGTTGTTAACACAGTCACAGGGCAACCTGGAGGACACTCAGGCTGCCCCTTTCTCTGAACAGGGAGGAGACAGAGGAATTTCCTCCTCCAAACTCTACTGGGAGGGAACAGAGAGATTCTGCTCCCTGAACAAGCTGAGTCTGTGCCTGTGTGCCTTGGCCTAATAAGGTGGAGACCTTTTAGTCTTGAGGTCACAAACGAGACAGCCTATATTCTGGTTTCCTTCCTCTTACTGTTTTGTCTTATTTTTTATTTTTATTGTTGGACTTGGACTGATGATTTCTCTGGACGTATATTTTAACATGGGACAGGACATATCAACTCCTCCCCTCTCTCAGTGACAGCCTTGAAGGGAGATGAGCAGCAGGAGCTCATGACACTAGGAGTTCCAAGGCTGTCCTCCTCTCCCACCCAGGGAGAAGGGGACAGAATGCACAGAAAGGAGCCATGGCATGGTGAGCAGGAGGAACGGGGACACTACATGTCTCCTTCCCCCTCCCCTACCCTGGGCTAGTTTGGGATGGCGCTCAGAGAACTGGCTGGGCAGAATTGGCCTAAGACCAGCCTCCCCAGCTGCTGAGCAGCAGTTCACCCCTCCGCCTTCCTCCTTCCATCCATCATCCAATGAGCCTCAGTCAGTGATGGCTCTTGGACAGAGGCGGGATGGATAGAGCCACTTCTGGTTCTAAAGATTAAATTGTTTGCACTGATAAATTTTGGTCTTATGGTTATGCTCTGTAAATTCACTCCTGAAGAAGATACTTTGTTTGATATTGCAAAAATGGGTTTAAAAAAAAAGAAACGTTTAGATACTTAAGGTGATAAAACATTTAAAGTTTGTCAGGTTTTTAAAGCAATAACCCTTAGGCAGTCTAACAAAGCAAACAAACAAACAAACAAAAAACTTTGAAACAGTTTCTTAACCGTTTGGGGAGGTCAAAAGAGCTTGGCATTTATTTTATTACTTTTGCAGAATGAAACCAAGCCATGCTGTTTGAGCCAATTAAGAAAACTGCATTTATTACAGTGTATCCTGTCAGGATGGTAAAGACCTATAAAATAATTTAGTATATTCTAGACTATTGAAAGAACACATAAGGATTTTAATGAAAGTTTTTGTGTTGTATAAAAAGCAAGAGTGAAGACGAAAAAGACTGGAAAAGTATTAAAAAAGGATATCAAAGAAAAAGAATAGCTTGTCTAAAGCAAAAATATCTGGTTAAGTCAGAAGAATGTTAAGTCAGGGTCCATGTATGTATATGGGGCCAGGGGGCATATAAATATATGAATAATGTTTGCTTTGGTTCTTTATACCTACAAATATGATTTAAAAAAACTGTAAAATATGTAATTCAGATATGCTGGCCCTCAAGCTTATCAGATATCTGATTAATATGACATTTTAACATGTGTAAGCTTATTGTGTCAGAGAGTCCCAAAATCCTGGCAGTAGTGAAATACCCAGATCGCGAGTCCCCAAAAGACCAACAGGCTTTGAATCCGATGTAAAACACAGGAGGGTCCTTTATTACAAACTCGAGCTGGGTGGCTGCCCTTACAAAACAAAGGGGCAAGCGACCCCCAACTCTGGGGGAACAGGGATTTTAAGGGGTCAAAACTCAAGCAGGGAAATGTAGGTCTTGGCATCACAGGATTGGGTGAAAGGGTCTCTCAGGGAGCTGACCTTTAAAATGATTGGTTTGCTTCTAGGCGCCAAAACTGCAAATGGTTAGGTCTGGCTACCTGGGGGACACCTGGCCACCCCCTCATACGTGCAGGTTAGGCTGTAGCAAGGGGGAGGGGGAATTAACACATTCCATGGGCTTTCCTAGGGCCTTTGTGACCCTAGTCACACTCTAATGTTAATCTTGGTAGGGGGCTGCTGCCGGACCTCTGCTCTGAAAGGACTGTGATTTCACCCCAGTCGCAGGAATTACCTCTAAGTTTTAGAACCTTTCAGTAGCTCCCCAAGGTCTCTGAGAAGATTTGGACACAACGATGGATGACTGCAACTCTGGATTGTGGTATGCTAAACACTGGGCAATACTGCCTCAACTGGCCTGCTGCTAGGGCTCAGCCAAACCTGTGGACAAAGTCATGGACACCTGAAAAGCCATTGTTTCACATTGCAAGAGGCAAGGTGAGGTCAATCTCTTGTATTGCTACTTTCCACAGAAGCAGTTTCTCATCCTCTATGCCTGATGGGTGGACTGCCTCTGTTCAGGAAGCCAGGAGACCACAGGAGCTAGGGACATTGTAACTAGTCATCTCTGTCATTTTGATTGACTCATGGATTGGTACATTTACTTAGCTCATAATTTATCCTTCTTAGGTCTCTGATCACATTGAGAGCTAGGCTGGAAGGCTAGGCTAAGTTAATGGTAGCTTGGCAGCTAAAGAGAAGACAATTAGGTCCACTATCAGCTCATTTGACAGTTCATTAGTTAGTTAAAACTACTAGGTACTATATCTTTTGTATAAATAGGGAAACAGGTTTGCCCTGCTCATAGGCTTTACATCAGTTGACAATGTCTTATGATAATAGTTGGATAAAAAGATATAAAGTTTATGTAGGGTCTGAGAATATAGGAGTTCAGGTAATGAAAATCTAAAAAAATGATATTTTGTCTAAAAAATGTTCCGGGGTTGATAAATGCAAGAAAGATTAGAAACTCTAAATGTTTTAAGATATATAAATATAAATTATAATGATATAAAATTAACTTAAAACATATTAAAAACAGAAGATATTTTAGATTTCTTCCTTTTGCTACTCTTGTGCTTATGCTGTTAAAAAATTCCAGAAGTACAGAATCTTGGCATTAATCAATAGAGTTATGATAAGCTGATAGAGTACTGACTGCTTACTATTCAGTCACAAGCTTGAGATTTTAATTTCCTTTGGGTATTTTCTGAAAATAGACTTAAAGTTACTTTTCATCATGTTAAAAAGCATCTGTTATTGTATTAGATTTGCTGATATGTTACTTTTCTGAGTTTTTTTAATATATATTTCCTTTTGTGTACTAAAAATTCACATGAGTTTAAGAAAATCAAAAGGTCATGAGAACTTGATCTGGCTTAGCTCAAACAGATCCCAGATGAGTTTTTCCCTGGTGTTGGGATTCCTCACATTTCCCATTCAATAGACAAATCTTAACTTCTGTCTCTAGTATGAATTTGTCTCAGCAGATTTTCACCTGGTTGACTCTATTTTAAGATCAGGTATGGGCTGGTGAGCTAAAATCTGGACTTTTTGGAAGCTGACATGACTGCTCCTTGTCTCTTCAATTGGATCAACTAACCAGAGACTGTTAAGGACCGCCTCATTGCCCAGCCTTTGACTGGCTCCTAGTAATCTTAACTAAATTAGGAAAAACTTATGATCAGAAAAAAAGGCCATGATTTTGGCATCAAAGTGAGAGATTCTAATATCTTGGGTGGAATCACTAAATATTCAGGAGAAATCCTTAAAATTCAGGTAAAAGCAACCCCCTGGACACTCAAAGAATGGTACCCTTATTTACTTTGCTTGTTTCTTTAACATTTGAACCCATTATCATGAATCATCTGGTTTTGTTTATTACAAAAAGGTTAGTGCAGTACAAGTGCTTATGCTAAGACAACATTACCAAAGAGTAAATATGACTGGGCATAAAACGGAAACAAAAACCCAGATAATTACAGATTAAGGTAACTACCCATGAACTCTCCCTAACTTTTGACATGCATTTCAGCCTCTTTCAAACTGAGATATCAACAATCCAGTGTCAGAATTGAAGATATTCCATAAGATGGATCTCCGGCCCATTGTCCCATTCTACAGGCTGAAATGTTGATTCAAAAGAAAAAAATTTTCTTGACATAAAATTCTCACCCTGAAGCTGCTTCATGATTGAAGCAGTTACAAGAAGAAGGGTCAATGAAAGGGTCAGACTAACTTTGTAAACTATATGTCTTCTAAAGCCTATAGATTTGAGTTTTAGGTCCAGGTTAAGCTAAAGCCTCTTAGTACCTTCCCAGAGAACAGAAGAATGTAACCATCTCTGTGATGACAGATATAAAAAAGCGAGCAAGCAATGACATTCACTCAACAAAAACAATGACCAGACCCTTGTCTTCAAGAGAGTGTTTCTTAGCAACCAAACCAGATGGCCTCAATCCTTCTTCTCAGTAGATCCTGATGTCCAGAAAATGCTTGCAGTCCCAATTTTCAAGAATGAGCTAACCACCCCCACCTTTAATTGTAGCTGCATCCACACTTGGTAGGACTGGCCAAGCTTGAGAACCAAAGACTAATCAATTATCTTACTTTATAGCTTCCTCATCCAATCCTGAATTGCCAAGACTGCAACCTCAAAATTCCCTTGCTTTGTCTTTTAAAAATGCAAGACCTTTGTCTCCCAGGGGCACTCTTTGCTGCCCTGCAATGGTGACCCATTGGGCAATGGTCAAAATAAACCTCTTGCAATTTTACACTGATGAGATCTGGTCTCCTGAGTTCTTTTCATCCTTTCTAAATATTAGGCTCACAATAGGCCTAAACAGAAGCATCTTTGTGGATCCAAAAACATGGCACTGATGTATTGGTTGAGAGAAACATATTTTAATAACAACAGCCTGGGTTGCTTTTTTTTTTTTTTAGGATGCCCTTGCACAACAACTCAAATAACTGCCACCCAATACTCCTAGCGGAAGACTGGTTTGGTCACAATAGATGGCCTATTTTAACTTTATCCCTCACTATTAGCAGACGTTCTAAGAAGTGAATATATACCATATTTGTCTGTCTACATTTTATTTTCTTCACTCAGGATGATTTTTCCTGGTTCCATCAATTTGCCTGAAAATATCATGATGTTATTTTCTTAGCTGAATAATACTCCGTTATAGAAATATTCCACAATTTCCCCTAAGGAGATTGTTAGTCCTGTTCTTTTGAATTTGGAAGTTGCTGGGATTTTATTCATTGTATTTAGTCATTAGTTATTTCAGGATAACTATGATCTTTTATCCTTGAAGTACCTCCATCTTCTTTTACTTCCTGATGATTTGAATTGCAATGTGTCCTTGAAGCTCATCTATTTACATGTTGAGTCCCAGTGAGGAAATGTCTGAGAAGGGATAGAAGATCTGGTCTTGTTAGATAATATCATTCCTTTTGGAATTTTATTATAGGAGGCTGTGCTTTGAGGTTGATATGCCAATGAATGTGACCAGATTGAAAGGAGTTTCAGTCTCTAGGTCTCTGTTACTTTATGACTTTGTTTCTGTCCTTCTCAGACTCTCTCAGTATCTTCTGTCTCTCTCTAGAGCTTTCCTCTTCTGCCTGCTGTTTGTAGTTCAGTATGAAAAGCTCTCAGTTCTGCTGAAGGTCTACAACAAGATGGATGCATGCTGACATGTTATCCTGGATGGTCTCTGTAAAAATATGAGCATGGTCCCAATTAAAATCTTTTTGTTCAAAGGTTTGCCTTGGTCAAGGAGCACTTTCCCAGTAAGTAATTCACTGACTGAGGACAAATCTGTACATATAACAAATAATAATGAAATCTGTCATAATGTGAAACTCACATGCCAAGTACATGTGATTTTATTAATGACCACTTGAAAGAAATATGTGACACTTTTCCTGAACTGAGAGTCTTAGTCACATGAACTGTTATCCCTGGAATGTGTGGTTTAAGCTGCCTGTTTGAGGCATATAGTGCTGCTCAGTCTTTCTCTCAAGCAGGCTGTCTACTTGACACTTATAATAACTGGCTCCTGAAACAGAATCTTATTGTCTTTCTCCTGTTTCATGACATCATCCTTCCTCTCAGCCAATATGCACCTGAGAGAATCTTGAGATTTACATGGAGAGAAGTCAACAATCTTTCCTCAGTGTCCAGTATCTCTGATCCTGTGCAAATGTGACTTATTCTTCTGAAATTCAACAAGCCTTTATCTCATCCCTTTATTTGAGATCCCACATGTTAATTCCTGTTTACCTCTTTGACAATGTCAGGTAAGAAATGAAACTGTAATGGTTATTTAATTGGACAGCTTCCTAAGTAAGGAAGCTTCAAACTGATGTGAGATTGAGAGAATAAAAAGAATGACAAGGTGGTCTCATATTGTTGTCTTGGATCTGAAATCTTCTAGGTTTTGACTTTGAACTAAGCAGTAACTCGCATCCTCACTAAATGGACCTTTACATTCTTATTGATATAATAGGCTGGCAGGATCTATGGCAGGATCTATGGTTTATTTAGTCTTTAAGAAAGGGAAAAGACAAGGAAACCATACAATTCCTGGGAGTGGTTTGACTGAAATAGAGAAAATTGGTAAGTGTAAAAAGAGAATTTAGGGGCAATAAATTATTTGAAAGCTGGTGCTGTTCCATACTAGTGTTACCAAACATCTATGAGCAGGGTTGCCTTGATTGACCTGGCCTGAATGGCAGCTATGTTCTAATCTTGATTATGTGAGGAATTCTCCTGGTCCTTATGTTTCCAGTTCTAACTGAGCCTTCTTCACAGAGAAATGGGTCTATATTATATGCTTAGTACACAAGAGCAGCAGTGTTTCCTACTGTGATCCTCCAGCCAAACCCTCTAAACATAGCTTTAGTGTCAGTACTGTTTTTTCAGAGGTGCTACCTGAGCTCATAGGGTATGAGGTATGAGGTAGATGGGAAACCACTAGTTCATGGCTAGGATTCTATATAATGGGTTCCTGGAATCAGGCCTTATAGAGTCAAACTCTTCCCTCCTTAAACAGAATCTTTTCTTCATGTTAAAAGTTATTGTAAAAGTTGTCAACATATTACTTTTATTGCTTATGTAGGAATTTCATATAATGTACATTACACTGCTTTTCCATTTCTCACAGGTTCATTTTCCTACCCATGTGTCACATTAAAATTTATTTTTCCATTAAGATACATCAAATGAAGTATGTGTTGTTCTAATACATATTGGAACATGATCAGATTCTCAGTGCCAAGTCCCTTAAAAAAAAAAAAAAAAAAAACTCAGTTCATCCTTGACATACTCTGGCTCTACCCCCCAAGAAGAAGCCATCAGTCCTGAAGAGCTCTATACTTCATCACCTTGATCAAAGTTTTACTTATATATTTATTTATTATGAAGTTTTCATTTTGTATCTCCTCTGCTGCCCCCCTCCTCTTCTCCTTCCAGTACCACCCACCCTCCTTATTGTACCCCTGTGCAATTTCTAAAATTTCCCTGATAGTTGAGATCCTTCTCTCCCTTCTAACTGACCCTAGCTTATCAGGTCTCATCAAGGCTAGGTGCATCATCTTCTCTGCAGCCTGATTCTCAGGGCATTGTTCTCCTGTGTCCTCAATTCCCTCTACTTATGACACTCTTCCTCTCTCTTCTCCTGCAGTCTTTCCTGAGCTCTGAGGGGAGAGAGAATTTCATAGGGAAACCCCATTTAGAGCTGGGTGTTTTAAGGTCTCTCTGCACAATATTGGACTGTGGGTCTTGTTGGAATAATGTTCTTTTGAAATGTACCCTTGTTTATTCAAATGCTGATTTCCCCCCCCATTGTCTTGTTTCAATCCCGATATTGCATGTGGTAATTATTCCAAACATCCTGTCTCAACTGTGTGTAAACAGGCCAAAATAAAACAACTAGCCACAATGTTTAGCCAGAGGGCAGAAAAAGAGTGGGAGGAAGAGCAGGGAGAGTAGAGCTGGAGAGAGAGCTGGAGGACAGATCTTGGAACGACAACTTTCAGGATAATGATGTCCTTTTAGCCTATAATTCTCTCTATATTCTTCTACTTCCTTGTAATTTGAATTAGAATATCCCCTTGAAGCCTATCTATTTACATAGGGAGTCCCCAGTGAGGAAATTTCTGTTTAGGGTTAGGAGGTATGGTCTTGTTATGTAGTATAATTCCTTTTATTTCCCTAATTTCTTTCTCTGTCCTTTTATCTTTTGTATACAGGAGAGCTACTGATTTTTTAAAGCTAATTTTGTATCCAGCACCTTTGCTAAAGGTGTTTATCAGCTGTAGGAGTTCCCATGTAGAATTTTTTGGGTCACTCAGGTATACTATGCTACCATCTGCAAACAGTGATACTTTGACTTCCCCCTTTCTAATTTCTATGCCCTTGATCTATGTCAATTGTCTTAATGCTCTAGAAAGGACTTCTAGAACTATATTGAAGAGATATGGAGAGAGTGGGCAGCCTTGCCTTGTCCCTGATTTCATGGGATTATTTTAAGTTTATCTCTGTTGACTTACATGTTGGCTATAGGCTTGCTGTATATCGTCTTTACCAAATTTAAATATTTGCCTAGTATCCCTGATCTCTCCAATGCTTTAAATTCAAATGGATATTAGATTTTGTTTGATGATTTTTTGGCATCTAAGGAGATTATCATGTGTTTTCTTTTTCTTTCATTTTTTTTTAATATGGTAGCTCACATTGATGGATTTTGGTATATTGAACCAGCCCTGCATAGCTGGGATGAGTTCCACTTGGTCAAAGTTGATATATTTGATGTGTTCTTGTATTCAATCAAAGACATAAAGTACCTGTTTGTGACCCTAAACAAACAAGTCAAAGAATTTTATGAAAATAATGTCAATTCTCTAAAGAAAGAATTAGAAGAAAATATCAGAAGTTTGAAAGATCTTCCATACTCATGGCTTAGCATGATTAACATAGTAAAAATGGCCATCTTGCCGAAAGCACACTAAAGAGTCAATGAAATTCCCATCAAATTACCAACACAATTCTTACAGACCTTGAAAGAAAAAACCCTCAGCTTCATATGTAAAAACAAGAAACCCATAATTCTTAAAAGGATCCTCTACAATGAAGAAATATTCTGGACGTATCTCCATCACTGATCTCAAGGTGGATCATAGAGCAACAGTAATAAAAAATGCATGGTACTGGCATAGAAACAGAATGGTGGAACAATGGAACCAAATACAATAACCGGAATTGAACCCACACACTTTTGTATTCCTGAATTTTGACACAGATGACAAAACCATACAAAGTAAAACAAAAAACAAAAAACAAACAAACAAAAACAAAACAAAACAAAAACAAAAACGTAGCATCTTCAACAAATTGTGCTGATCTAACTGGACATCTACATGTATAAAAATGCAAATAGATCCATACTTATCACCCTGCACAAAACTAAAGTTCAAGTTGATCAAAGACCTCAATATAAAACAAACACATTAAGTAGGTTAGATGAACAAGTGGGGAAAATTCTCGAACTCATTGGCACAGGAGACAACTTCCAGAATTGAACACCAACAGCACAGGCTCTAAGAACAACAATTAGTAAATGGGACCTCGTGATACTGAAAAGCTTCTATAAAGCAAAGGACACTGTCATCAAAACCAAACAAATGCCTACAGATTGGGGAAGAATCTTAATCAACCCTTTATGTGACAGAGGGCTAATATCCAGTATATATAAAGAACTAAAGAAGTTGTAAAGCAACAAATCAATTAATCCAATTAAAAACAGGGATTAGAGATAAAGAAATGTTCAATGTCATTAGCCATCATGGAAGTGTAAATCAAAACTACACTGAGATTTCACATTACACCCATCAGAAGGACCATGATCAAAAACTCTAGTGACAATACATGCTGGAATGGATGTGGAGAAAGGGGAAAACTTCTCTACTGGTGGTGGGAATATAGAATTTTACAACCACTGTGATAAACAATCTATCTCTTTCTCAGACAACCAGGAATAGTTCTTTCTCAAGATCTAGCTATAGCATTCCTAGTCATATATCCAAAATGAGCTCAAGTACACAGTAAGGACATTTGCAAAACCATGTTTGTAGCAGTTTTATTTGTAATAGCCAAAACCTGGAAACAATCCAGATGCCCCAACGGAAAAATGGATACAGAAATGGTGGAACATCTACACAATGGAATATTACTCAGCAATAAAAATCAAGGAAATCATGAAATTTGCAGGTAAATGGTGGGAACTGGAAAATATAATCCTGAGTGAGCTACTCAGAAGCACAAAGACACATATGGTATATACTCATTCATATAGACATATAATATATGATAAACCTACTAAAATCTGTACACATAAAGTAATTAATCAAGAAAGAGGACTCTGGCTAAAATGCTCAATCCCCATCCTGAAAGGCAAAGAGGTTAGAAATCATAAGAAGCAGAAAACAGGGAACAAGTTAGGAGCCTCGGAAAGGTTCTACCCTGGAGACTATCAAAGCAGATGCTAAGACATATTGCCAAATGTTGGGCAGAATGCATGGAATCTATTTAAAGAAGTGGGAAATAAGAAGATCTGGAGAGGCCAGGAGCTCTAAAAGGAGAGCAATGAACCAAAAAATCTGAGCACAGTGGTCTTTCCTGAGACTCATACTCCAGCAAATTTCCATGCATGGAGATAACCTAGAAACCCTGCACAGATGTAACTCATGGCAGTTCAATGTCCATGTCGGTTCCATAGTAATGGGAAGAGGGATGGCCTCTAACATGAACTGATTGGTCTGCTCCTTGCTCATCTCATCCTGATGGGGGAGCAGCCTTACCAGGCCACAAAGGAGATAATGCAGCCACTTCTGATGAGAACTGATACACTAGGATCAGAAGGATAGAGAGGAAGATCTCCTGTGCCCATGGACTTGGGAAAGGGCATGTGTAGACAAGTGAGAGGAAAGGTGGGATTGTGAGGGAAGAGAAGTTATGGGGGTATACAAAGTGAATAAAGTGTGATTGATAAAAATTAAAATAAAAAATATTAAAAAATATAATTCCTTTTGGCCTTCTATTATAGGAGGGTGTACTTTGAGGTTGATGTGTCAATGAACATGACCATAGAGATGGCATCTCTGTCTCTCAGTCTCTGTGACTTTGTATCTTCCTTTCTGAAGGTCTTGGTCTCTTTATTTCTCAATCTGTCTCTCTAGCTCTTTTTCTCTGTGTGTCTTTCCGTGTCCCTTTGTCTGCCTGACCCTTGTGGTTCAATATGAAAACCTATCAATTCTGCTGAATGACTGTAACAAGATGACTGCTTGCTGATGTGACATCCTGGATGGTCTCTGTAAAAATATAAGTAAGGTCCCACTTAAACGCCTTATGTTCAAAGAGTTGCCTTGGTCAGGGAGCATTTCCCCAGTAAATATTTCCATGACAGAGGACATATCTGTTCATTTAATAAATTATAATAGAATCTGTGATAAGGTAAATGTCACATGTCAAGGACACCTGACTTTACTAATGACCACTTGAATGATATATGTAACAGAGTTGAACTCTCATCTCTGGATTGTTTGCTTTCAGCTGCTTAGCCTTTCTCTCATGTAGGCTGTACAATTGGTGCTTTTAATAATTAGCTCCTAAAACTCTTACTGGCTTGCACATGTTTCATGACATCATTCTTCCTCTCAACCAATCAGTACCTGAGAGAATCTGGAGGTTTCCATGCAGATGAGTAAACAAACTTTCCTCAGTGTCCTGTATCTCTGATCGTGTGCACACAGGACTTTTTCTTGTGAAACCCAACAAGACTTTTTCTTATCCTTTTATCCAGATCCCACACCTTTACTCCTGTTTACCTCTGTGACAATGTCATGTAGGAATTGAAACTTTAGTGTTTATTTTATAGGACAGCTTCCAAAGTAGGGAAGATTCAAAGTGATGTAGGATTAAGGGGAATGTATTGAATCACAAGGTGGTCAAATATTGTGCTCTTGAATCTGAAATTTCCCAGGTTGTGAGTTTGAACTGAGCATTTACTGGCATACTCACTACCTGTACCTTCACATTCTTATTGATATAATAGGCTGGCAGGATGTAGGGTTCCCTGAATTATACTACATCACCTTGATCACAGTTTTTGTTATGTATTTACTTATTATGATTTGTTTACACTGTATCCCCTCTGCTGCCCCTTCCCTCTTCTCTTGCATTCCCACCCACCTTCCTTCTTCTAACCCTATGTCCTTTCTCTAGTTCCCTGAGAGGGTAGATCCTCCCCCCCTTTCTATCTTCACTTACCTTATCAAGTCTCATCAAGGCTGCCTGTATCATCATTCTCTGTGGCCTGATTTTCAGGGTATTGTTCTTCTTTTGTCCTCAATTCCCTCTACTTATGACCCTCTTCTTCCTTCTTCTCCTGCAGAATCTTCAGAGCTCTGATCGGTTGGAGAATTTCATAGGGAAATCCCATTTAGAGCTGGGTGTCTTAAGGTCTCTCTGTCCATGTAATATCAGACTGTGGGTGTCTGTATGCAATCCCATTTGATGCAGAAAGAGGCATCTCTGTGGACACAAAACATTGGCTTTGATCTATCAGATGAAGGAGGAGAACAACATATTTTCATAACAACAGCCTGAGTTGCTTGAAATTTCCATAGGATTCCCTGGCACTATAACTCTATTAACTGCCACTTAACCACCCTAGTGGAAGACTGGTTGTTCACAATAGATGACCTGTTGGAGCTTTATTCCCTTGTATAAGGAGACCTCTTAATAAGTGAATACATAGCATATTTGGCTTTCTACATTTATTTATTTCACCCAGAATGATTTTTCCTCATTCCATTCATTTGTCTGAAAATATCATGATGTCATTTTCTCAGCTGAATAATAATTGTTATGGAAATATTCCACATTGTCCCCAAAGGAGATTGTCAGTCTTGTTCTTTTAGAACTTGGAAGTTGCTGGGACTTTAATCGGTGTATTGAATGACAAACTATTAGGATAACTATGTTCTTTTAGCCTAGAATTCCCTCCTGCAGGTGATTTGAATTGCAATGTCCATTTGAAGATCATCTATTAACATGTGGAGTTCCCACTCAGGAAATGTCAGGGAAGTATTAGGAGGCATGGCCTTATTGGATAATATAATTCCAATTGTAGTTATTTTATAGAAGGTTGTGCTTTGAGGTTGACATGCTAATGATTGTGACTAGACAGAGTGGAGTCTCTGTCTCTTGGTCTCTGTCACTTCAATTTTTTTTCTGTTGGTCTTGGTCTCTCTATTTCTGAATCTGTGTCTCTGCCTGTTTCTTGCTCTGTGTCTCTAAGTATCTCTCTCTACCTGCCACATGTGCTTCAGCATGAAAAGCTCTCAGTTTTGCTGAGGGACTAAAACATGGTGACTGCTTGCTGTTGTGACATCCTGGATGTTCCCTGTAAAAATATAAGCTTTTTCCAAATAAAAGGTTTTGTTGATAGAATTGCCTTGGTCAGAGAGCATTTTCTCAGTAAGTAATTCACTGAGTGAGGACATATCTGTTCATTTAACAAATAAGAATGAAATCCATGATAATATGAAAGTTACATATCAAAGACACATGACTTGATTAATGAACACTTGAAAGAAATATGTGACACTTTGTTTAATTAAGAGTCTGGCACCCAGGAACTGTCATCTCTGGGTTTTGTGCTTTCAGTTCCCCAGATTGAGGCATGTAGGGCTGCTCAGCCTTTCTCCTAAGCAGGCTGTCCTCTTGGCCCTTTTAATAACTAGCTCCAAAACTCCTACTGGCTTGCACCTGTTGCATGACATTAATCTCATTCTCAACCGATCAGCACCTGAGAGAATCTTAGGGTTCCATGAAGATGAGTAAAAAACTTTCCTCACTGTCCAGTATCTCTAATCCTATGCACTTGTGACTTTTTCTCATGAAACCCAACAAGCTTTTATCTTATCCCTTTATCCAGAGACCACAAGTTAATCCTGTTTACCTCTGTGACAATGTTTTTTAGTAAATGAAACTTTAATATTACTTTATTTATTTGGACAGCTTAATAAGTAGGGAAGCTTCAAAGTGATATGGGATTAAGGGGAATGTACCTAATAAAAAGGTTGTCCCAAACTGTGGTATTGGATCTGAAATTTCCAAGTTGTGACTTGAACTGGGCAGTTACTTGTGGACTCACTAAATGGACCTTCACATTCTTATTGATATATTAGGCTGTCATGGCATAGGATTCCCTGCATTATTGATTCTTTAAGAGCGGGGAAAATAGAAGGAAAACAGACAATTCCTGGCACTATTTTGGCCAAAACAGCGAAAGATCAGTGTATATAAAAGGAAAACAAAAGGGCAATGAATTGTTTGGCAGATGATGCTGTTCTACACTAGTGTTGTCAAACCTCTATGAGTAGGGTTGCCTTGTCTGACGTGGCTGGATTGGCAGCTTTGTCCTACTCATTAGTCAGTGAGCACTCCTCCTTGTCCTGGGGTTTACAGATAAAAATGGTCCTATAGGACAGAGAAATGGGTCTGTGTTTTATACCAAGGACAAAAGCTTAGCTGTGTTTCCTGCTGTTGTCCTCCAGACAAACCCTCTGAACATAGTGTTTGTTCCAGCACTGCTTGTTCAGAGGTGCCACCTGAGTATATGGGGTCAGATGAAGCTGGGTAACCACTAGTAGATTGCTAGAATTCTCAGTATATAATGATTCCTGGAAAGCATGCCTTAAAAGGCAAACTCTGGCTCCATTATCAGAATCTCTTCTCCATGTTAAGAGCCATTGTAAAAGTTGTCAAGATATTATTTTTATTGATTATATGATAATTTCAAATAACATATATTATACTCCTTTTCCATTGCTCACAGGTTCAAATTCCTACTGATGTGTCACACTAAAAATCGTTTTTTTTTTTTGTTTTTTGTTTTGTTTTAATTCATCAATCGTAGTATGTGTTGTTCATATACTTATCAGTAGATGATTAGAGACTCAATGCTAAGTACCTTATAGAAAACTCAGTTCATCCTTGCTGCACCCAGGAACCACCACCAAGAAAAAGCCATCCATCCTGAAGAGAACTATCCTTCATCACCTTGATCACAGTTTTTCTTATGTATTTATTTATTATGATTTGTTCACTTTGTATCCCCTCTGCTGCCCTTTTTTTCTTCTCCTTCCAGGCCCAACTACACTCCTTCTTGTACCCCTATGCCCTTTCTCTAGTTCTCTGATGTGGTGTTCCTCTTCCCCCTTCTATCTGAACCAAGCTTATTAGTTCTCATCAAGGTTGGCTGCATCATCTTCCTCTGTGGCCTGATTTCAAGACATTGTTCTCCTTGTGTCCTCAATTCCCTCTATTTATGACACTCTTTCTGCCTCCTCTCCCTCAGACTTCCCAGAGTTCTGAAGGTAGGGAGAATTTCATAGGGAAATCTGATTTAGAACGGGTGCTTTAAGGTCTCTCTGTCTGCATAATATTGGACTGTGGGTCTCTTTAATCAATTCCATTTGATGCAGAAGGAAGCATCTCTGTTGATCCAAGAACATGGCAATGATCAACCAGTTGAGGAGAGAGAGCAGCATATTTTAATAACAACAGCCTGGGTTGCTTGAAAATTTCTGTAGGATGCCCTGACCCAACTGCTCAATTCACTGCCGCCCAATCTCCTTAGTAGAAGATGGGTTTGAACACAATTAGATGGCCTATTGGAACTTTACCCCCAACTGTTAGGAGACCTCCAAATAAGTGAATACATACCATATTTGTCTTTTTGCATTTTAGTTACTTTACCCAGAATGATTTTTTCTCGTTCCATCTATTTGTCTGAAAATGATGTCATTTTCTTAACTGAATAATACTCCGTTTTGAAAATATTCCATATTTTCTCCAAAGGAGATTGTCAGTCCTGTTCTTTATACCTTGTGAGTTGCTGGACTTTAATCATTGTGTTGAATGACAAACTATCAGGATAACTATGTTCTTTTAGCCTGGAAGTCCCTAGGAAGGTTTACTTTGAGGTTGATATGAAAACGTAAGTGACCAGACATAATGGGTTTCTGTCTCTCTGTCTCTGTCACTTTATATGGTTGTTTCTGTAGGCCTCAGTCTCTCTATTTCTGAATCTGTCTCTCAACATCTTTCTCTCTGTCTCTCTCAGTCTCCCTCTCTCTGCCTGCTGCTGGTGGTTCAGTAGGAAAATCTCTCAGTTCTGCTGAAGAACAACTACAAGATGACTCCTTGCCAACTGGATGTTCTCTGTAAAAATATAAGCAAAGTCCCAATTAAATGTTTTTTGTTCAAAGCTTTGCCTTAGTCAGGGAGCATTTTCACAGTAAATAATTCACTGAGTGAGGACATATCTGTGCATTTAATAAAAAAATATTAGAATCTGTGATTAATATTAAAGTCACATGTCAAGGACTAGTGACTTTATTAATGACTACTTGAAAGAAACATGTAACAGACTCACTTAACTAAGAGTCTTGGACAAAGAAACTAACATCACAATGGAATTATGTCATCACAATGCTATTTTGACATGGTAATGGTATAATGTCTCAATGCTATTATGACATCAAAATGACATTCCACTGGTATGATCTAACATTGCTATTATGACATCACATTGTTATTTGATATCACAATATTATTTTTACATGACAATGCTATTATGATTTCAAAAAGTTATTTTAATAACACAATGTTATGACATCTAAATGCTTTTATGACATCACAATGATGAGACATCACAATGATATTATGAAGTAACAGTGCTATTATGGTATCACCATACTGTTAAAAAAATCACAATGCTATTATGACTTCAAAAAGGTATTATGACTTCACAATGGTATAATGACATTACCATCCTATTATGATATCTAAGTGGTATTACAACATGATTATGGTATAATTTCACAATGAAATTTTGATATCAAAATGCTATTATGAATTCACCATGGTGTGACTTTACAATGATATGATGATGTCACAATTCTATTTTGTTATCATAATGTTATTATGACATCAAAATTCATCATAACATCACAGTGCTATTATGACATCAAAATTCTATAAAGATATGATTGTTTTATGACTTCACAAATGAATTGTGATCTCACAATAATATTATGACATCTCAATACTATTATGACTTCAAAATGTTATTATGACATCACAATAATATGACATTGCAATGGTGTTATGACACCACAATGATATTATGACTTCACAATGCTATTTTGATATCTAAATGCTATTAGGACATCACAGTGACATGAAAACACAATGCTATTATGTCATCACAGGAATGTTTTTACATCACATTGCAATTATGTCATCAAAATGTATGATGACATCACAACCCTATAAAGAAATCACAGTGCTATTATGCCATCACAATCATGTTATGACTTCAGAATGCTATTATGACTTTAAAATGCTATTATGACAATACAATTGTATTATGACATGACACTGCTTGTATGACATCATAGTGTTATGATGACCTCACAATTATCTTATGACATGTTTGTTATGACATCACAATGGCCTTATGATATTACAATGCTATTATGACTTCACAATGGTATGAATTTACAATGATATTAGGACATGTTAATGCTCTTATGACATCTCAATGCTATTATGCCATCACAATGCCATTATGAATGCAAAAAATAATTATATCAAAATGGTATTATGACATCACAATGCTATTATCACTTCACAATGCTACGATATCAAAATTGTATTATTGTATCACAATGGTGTTATGCATTCACCTTGCTATTATGACATCACAATGGTGTAGGACATGATCTTGGTATGACATCACAATGGAATTTTCAAATCAAATGCTAATATGACTTCACAACAGGCAGACTTCACAATGACATTAGGACACCTAATGCTATGTTGACATCAAAATGCTATTTTGACATCATGACATCAAAATTCATCATGACAACCCAATGCTATTATGACATCACAATGGTTACGTGCTGATTGGCTGAGCAGGAGACTGATGTTATGAAACAAGTTAAAGCTAGTAAGAGTTTCAGGAGACAGTTGTTAAAAGGGCCAAGTTTATAACCTGCTTGAGAGAAAGGCTGAGCAGCACTACATGCCGCAATTTGGGCAGCTGAAAGAACACAACACAGAGCTGACAGTTTGTGTGTCCAAGACTCTTATTTCAGGTAAAGTGCAATATATTTCTTTCAAGTATTCATTAACAAAGTCAGGTAGCTGTTTTAAGAATGAATTAATATTTACTATGGATTTATCTTTTAGTAAAGCTGCTGTTAATCCAAAACAGCTGTATAACCAAATATTACCACACAGAGACTGGATTTAATTAGTTAACATAAAACACAAGGCTGGGCAATAGTTACTCCATCCTAAACCTCCAAGCCCTCATAATTTCATAGCATTTAGATTTCTCACATTATTCTTGCTTTTACTGATATCTTAAGTCTGGTTCATGCTCCACACTCTGCATGATCTCTACTCCAGCTCCCTCTCCAAGCTCTCCTTGTCCTTTCTCCTCCTACTCATTTCCTGCCCTCTGGCTCCTTCCCTCTTTCCTGTCCTCTAGGCACTCTCTTTCCACAACATTGGGGCTAGTTGTTTTCTTTTGGCCTGTTTACACAAAATTGAGACAGGATGCTTAGAATAAGTATCACAATGCAATATCCAGATTGAAAACAGAGAGTGTGTGGGGGGGGGGGGGGGAGAAATCAGCACTTGAATGAACAAGGGTAAGGTGTACACATTTCAAAAGAACATTATACCAACATTTCCCCCTATATGTCCAATAGAAGACTTCTTTTCTTTCAATGCAATAATAATTATGAAATTATGAAAACTGTTAGTTAAAATCTAAATGTGCAAAGTTTAGTCCATGTGTATTTAGCAACATCGAAGAAAGCATCTGGTTATCATATTAATCTTGAAAAGTTAAAAGTTCTATACCTAAATTAAGTTTTATCCTTATTGGTATTACCTATATAAAAGGATTTCTTAACTTTTAACAACTTAATCCTAAATGTGGCACTATGACTATTTGGTCTTTAACCCCAACAGAGACTTGAGAAGTAATAAAATTAGTTATTGATTAAATAGGAGGTGCATGTTAGCTGCTTCCAAAAAAGAAAAATGAAATAGTCAGAAACATTTTGCTGTTTGAACAGTCACCCATAACTCTCCATAAAGTAGGAGCATCATTTTCAGCCTCCTGGCTCAGAATATTTGACAGACATATATGTAAAGCAGGAACTATTTAGGACTTGCTTACCCTGTCTTGGCAGAGTTTGGCAGTCAACTAGTCCTGCAATAGCTTGCCCATTTTGGCACAATTTGTCTGTCTAGAAGTGAGGCTATTTTCTTTACCCAAGTGGCTCGTTTGTCACATTTGAGGCCATCTCCATATGGAGGTTCTTTGATGCTCATTATATTCTTTCAGGTAGACAGGGTGCTGCCAGGAGGTGACCTGTCTCATTATCAAAGAATCTTTAAAATAATAAAAATATTTTAAATGTCATATTCTGTAGGTCTCTGATGTTTTTGAAGACTATCTTTATATAATAAATAGATCTGTCTACAAAATCATTTCTATCTGTCAAACCTAGGATGTATACTCCTGTGATTAAGTAGACTAGCGTCTGACATGACAATGAGTTCAATAACTAGCAAATAACTTGCATTACCTTATACCCTAACCAGTTTTTAATAGCACTTTAAAAGTATTGGAAGTAGCCTTGAAATTGTATCAATATACTAAAGCTTATACCAATGTATCAAAAATAGACTTATTTTTGCATCAATATGCAAAATTACATACCAGAGTTAAAATTAACCTTATTTGAGAAAAACTAATAAAACCCTAAGTTGAGTAGATTCAATAATCTTTTTTTCTATTCCTGTAAGATATCCCTGTATATTCCTTGTTTCACTTTGAATAAGACCATTAATAATAAACATCTCCCAATGACAAAATTTTGTAGCCATAGCAAACAACCAAAAACATACACAACCCCATTTAAGAAAAATTGGATGTTGTTCTCACGGATTTCTTCTAGCTGACATTTTGGACATATAGAAAACCTTTATTGGGCCCAAATAAAATTGTAAAAAAGTGGTTAATTAAGCAAACAATAACATTTGTGCCCTAATCTTTGAATGTTGAGAAATTTCAGACTTAATAAAAGTTTTCTTTGGAACAGTCTAAAATGCTGGACCAATTAAAATTAGTAGCTTTGTTCAAATTATTTTGGGACTCTGATGAGAAACACAATTTGATGTGAAACAGCAATTGAAGCAGTCGAGGCAGGAACAAAGAGAATGCTAGAACATGGAAGATGCTGAAACAGATGTGTCAATGTCTCATCATGCTGAAGAATGATTCCATTAGGTTTGATCCACAATCTCTGGTGTCCAGTTCTTTTGTTCTGCAAACATATAATTTCTCACAAGCATGATAGAGTTCTAAAATTAAAATGTATGAGCTGTGCAGGATGAATCTAAACTGTAAGCCAATTTTATCTATGCAAATTAAAAGGTTAGCATTTTGAGGATTTTATAGCCAAAGATTTATTGGCCAAGTATTGTTGTAGTTTTTAGCTGGAGATACATTTTATGTCTCAGTTAGTTTTAGAGTTGCTCCCAAGTAAAGGGATCAGAGCAATATAAGTTACCATTATTAATGAACATATTATTATTATGTTGAAATCAAAACAAAGTTGGATAGATCAAAATATTTTTTTTGGCTCTTGTTTGCCTGTTGTATTTGGACAAGTACCTACCTATTTCCCTAGAGAAGCTTCTGATTAGAGAGACAAGTTGGTTGCCTTGAGTAATAGAAAATATATGTTTTAAGTAAACTTTATATAATCTTTTAAATTTAAAATGACAGGAAACTGTAGGTATCTTGTACCTGTTTAGAGATTTAGCCCTAGATTTTTATGTTGTGGCTATCTGTCCTATCTTGTGGTTTACATAGAATGGTAGTTATACCTTTATAGCCAAACTTTATTTAAACTCCCTCTTACTTTAGCATTTAAGCATAACTTAGGCATCTTTTTTCCTGGGCATTTCATTGATATTGACTATTTTTTGGCTTGCCCCTTTTTTATACAGCCTGGGCAGTTATGCCGTTTTAGCCAAATGTTAATAAACTCTATTAGCATTAGCATTTAAACTCTCTTACCCTTAGCATTTAAGTATATCCTAGTCATTGTGTACCTTGGCTTTACATTGATAGTGGCTATTTTTTGGCATGCTCCTTTTTTATACACAGTGAACAGTTATGATTTATAGCTTATCTTTACTTAAACTCTCTTAACATTAGCAGATAAACTCTCTTCCCCTTAGCATTTACCCTAGCCATCTTGTACCTGGATTTTTACATTGTTTTTGGCTATCTTTGACTTCCCCTTTTTTGATATGGGATGGACAGTTTGTTTTGTTTTTTTTTAAACACATGAAACAATTTTTTAGTTTTTAGGTTGGCATGTACTTTGACATCTTTAAGCCTCCTGTGTCTTTTTTATATGCATGACCAACATTTTTCTTCCATGGAAATGTCTCATGTTTAAAAGAATAAGGAAGTTTTCAGAGCAGTGTAACTTTCTCTTCACATAAACCTAAAAATGGTGTGAATTCTACCTTTAGATCAGTAAGAACATAACATCTATTATTAAGAAAAAAGACTTTACATGATAACATTAAGGAAAATTTTGTCATTTTGAATCTTAGATTATCTCTGCAAATGGCTAAACAGCAGGAGTTGTCATCTTGGCTTTTATTATGTAAATTAGGTTGATCAGGACTCACAGATCTGCCTGTTTCTTTTTACTTTTGTTGGGAAGAAAGGCCTTCAACATCTTGTTCAGACATTTACATATATATGTGTGAATATATATATATATGATGCTGATTATACATATATATATGTATATGTATAATCAGTATCATTGTAACCCAAAGACTTTATATGAAATATGAAAATCAAACAAAGAGAAAAGAAAATTTTAGGTTTGGGATCAGTTGTGGCAATTTATACTGAAACAAACAAAGCCCGGTTGGTCATTTGAATTTTAGCCATTATTAATGTAATTTCTAGGAAATGTGATCTTTTTCTTGTCTGTAACTCAGTATTCTAATACTTGTTTTTTTTCCCCCCATTTTTCTCCTTCAACTTTCTTGGTGCATGTATGGAGAAGAACCAACACCATTAAACATATTGCAACCAGATCCATGACTATCACAGCCAAAAGAAGCCAAAAGGGATTAAAACACCCTCTGCTGTGCACTTTTTTTTTTTTTTTTAATTTTTAGGCCAAACTCTGTCTAAAATTTTTTTTTCCCTCCAGTTCCTTTCTTTCCTGCCATGGTGGGGAAATGAGCCAGTTGAGCCAGCCACAGTATAAAAGTAGCCATGCTTGTTTTCCCCTCAGTTAAACTGCAGCAGAAGCCAGTTTTGTTATGAAAGTCTCAGGTCTGCCCACAATAGGCTGTCTTTTGACCCTGGGCTGGTTTAAGAACCTCTCTCTTAAATAGAAGTCACTGACCTGGGAGTTTGTAGTTTTTAAGTTTTGACTTTATCACTGGGCGCCTATTCCCCCCACAAATTATGTTTAAGTATGATTTAAAGGGTGTGGATACTTACATTAGTTGGGTGCTTTTTTTTTTGTAAGTGACAATTTTTACTAATAATTATCTTTAAGTAAAGCAGCTGTTAATACTAAACATCTGTATAACCAAATCACCACACAGATACTGTTTTTATTAGTTAACATAGAACACAATGCTAGGCAATAGTTACTCCTTCCTAAACCTCCAAGCCCTCATTGTTGAATAACATTTAGATTTCCTACATTATACTTGCTTTTAGTGATATCTTAGGTCTGGTTCATCCTCCAAGATCTCTGCTCCAGCTCTGTCTACAAGCTCTCCTTGCTTCCTTGCTCTTTCTCCTCCAACTCATTTCCTGCCCTCTAGCTCCTCCCCTCTTCCCTTTCCTCTGGCTCCTCCCTATGCACAACATTGTTTTTTTTTTTTTTTTTTTTGCCTGTTTACAGTTGAGAGAGGATGCTTAGAATAAGTATCACAATGCAATATTCAGATTGAAACCAGAGAGTTGGGGGAGAAATCAGCACTTGAATGAAAAAGGGTAAGGTGTGTACATTTCAAAAGAACATTATACCAACAGGTGGCCTTGACATGTGACTTTCATATTATCACAGATTTCAATATTATTTATTAAATGCACAGATATGTCCTCATTCAGTGAATTACTTACTTGGAAAATGCTCCCTGACCAAGGCAACTCTTTGAAAAAAAAAAGTATTTAATTGGGACCCTGCTTATATTTTTACAGAGACTATCCAAGATGTCTCATCAACAAGCAGTCTACTTGCTGTAGTCCATTAGCAGAACTGACAGCTTTTCATACTGAACCACAAGTGGCAGAGAGAGAGATATAGACAGAGCAAGAGAGAGAAAGAGCTGGAGATGGAGAAGGACAGAAACAAAGATAAAAAATTGAAAGAGACCAAGAGACAGAGTCTCCATTCTGTTTGGTCACTTTCATGGGCATATCACCTGCCAAGCACATCCTCCTATAATATGACTACAAAAGGAATTATGTGTTTTTAATAATATTTTACTTTAATTTTTATTAATTGAACTTTATTCAGTTTTTATCCCTTGTAAACCCCTTCCCTTTCCCCTCTCAAACCCACTATAACTCCCCCTGTCCATGCATGACCCTCCTCAAGTCCACAGATAGGGGAGATCTTCCTCTCTTTCCTTCTGATTCTACTCTGTCGGATCTCATCAGGAGTGGCTCTACTGTCTTCTTCTGTGGCCAGGTAAGGCTGCTCCCTGATCAGGGTGAGGATTTCAAAGAGCAGGCCAATCAGGCCATGTCAGAGTCAATCCCTCTTCCCATTACTATGAAACTCACATGGACACTGAACTGCCATGGGCTACATCTGTGCAATTTTAGTCAGAGTCCTCCCTCTTGATAAGTTTCCTTAGGTGTACAGATTTTAGTAGGTTTATTGTATACTATATATCTACATGAGTGGGTACATATCATGTGTGTCTTCTGGGAGAGCTCACTCAGGATGATCCTTTCCTATTCTTACCTTTTACCTGCAAATTACATGACCCCAAAATTTCTACCAGGGAACTCCTGCACCTTCAGCAAAGTGCCTAGATAGCAAATTAGTTTAAAAAAATCAGTAGCCCTTCTGTATAAGAAAGACAAAAGGTTTGAGAAAGAAATTTGGGAAAAAAAGAAACAATGTTATCTAATAAGGTCATACCTCCAAACCTTAAGGAGACATATCCTCGCTGGAACTAAATGTGTAAATACATGAGCTCCAAGTGGATAATGCAACTCAAATTACCTGGAAGTAAAAGAATTGGAGGGACTTCTAGGCCAAAAGAACATAGTTATACTGAAATTTTGTCATTCAATACAATGTTTAAAGACCAAATTACTTCCACGGTCCAAAGAAAAGGACTGACATTCTCTTTTGTGGAAAATGTGGAATATTTCCATAATGGAGTATTATGGTAAGAAATCAGATAAGAAAATCAGTATTATGGTAAGTATCAGATAAGAAAATGACATCATGATATTTTCAGAGTAATGAATGGAACTAGGAAATATCATGCTGGGTGAAGTAACTACAATGTATAAAAACAACTATGGTA
Organism: Meriones unguiculatus; assembly: GCF_030254825.1. Lineage (NCBI taxonomy): Eukaryota > Metazoa > Chordata > Mammalia > Rodentia > Muridae > Meriones > Meriones unguiculatus. The sequence goes on from NW_026843709.1 coordinate 10,539,639, forward strand.
TGTGTTCACTTATTAGGAAGTCTCCTAATAGTGGGGGATAAAGTTCCAAAAGGGCATCTATTGTGACCAAACTATTGTACTAGGGGGATTGGGTGGCAGTTAAATTAGTTGTTGGGAGAGGGCATCCTACGGAAATTGTCAAGCAACCCAGTCTGTTGTAATTAAAATATGTTGCTCTCTGCCCGCAACTGATAGATCAGTGCCATGTTCTTGGGTCCACACAGATGCTTCCTTCTGCATGAAATGGGATTATATATAAAGACCCACATTCTGATATTATTCAGAGAGAGACCTTAAAACTTCCATCTCTAAATGGGATTTCCCTATGAAATTTCACATCCTCTCAGAGCTCTGGGAAGCCTGCAGGATAGGAGGCATGAAGAGTGTCATGAGTAGAGGGAAATAAGACACAAGGATACCAATGCCCTGAGAATCAGGCCACAGAGAAAGATTATGCAACCAGACTTGATGAGACCTGATTTAGGGACAGATAGAAGGGGATGGAAGACCTCCCCAATCAGGAAACTATAGAAAGTCATAGGTTTAGAAGAAGGAGAGTGGGTGTAATGGAAGGAGAAGATAGAGTGGGCAGCAGAAGGAATACAAAGTGAACAAATCATGATAAATGAATGCATAAGAAAAACTGTGATCAAGGTGATGAAATAGAGAGCTCTTCAGGACTGATGGATTCTTCTTTGGGGTGGTAGCAGGGTGATGTAAGGATGAACTCACATTTTTTAAGAGACTTTCATGGAGACTAATGATATTCCAATGAGTATATGAACAACACACAATTCAATCAATGTATTTTTTCTTGTTTTCATTTTATTTGTTTATTTTTTATTATTAGTTATATTTCATTAACTCTGTATCCCAGCTGTATCCTGATCTCTCATTCTCTCCCAATATCTCCCTCCCTCCCTCCCTCCCTCCCTCCGTCCCTCCCTCCCTCCCTCCTTCCCTCCCTTCCTCATCTCCTCTGTACCCCTTTCCAAGTCCACTTGGGGAAGACCTCCTTGCCTTTCTTCTGACCTGTTTTATCAGGTATCTTCAGGACTGGCTGCAAAGTCCTCCTCTGTGGCCTAGCAAGAGTAGGCTCCCTTGGGGGGTGGGGACATCAAAGAGCCTGCCATTGAGTTCCTGTCAGATATAGTCCCTGTTCCCTTACTATGGAAACTGATTGGTTACTGAGCTACCATGGGCTACATCCAAACAGTGGTTCTAGGTTATAGCCATACATGTTCTTGGTGGAGTGTCCATCTCAGAAAAGACCCCTGTGCCCAGATATATTTGGTCCTTGTGGAGCTCCTATCCTATCCACAACATACTAACTCCCCCTTCTTTCAGATGAATCCCTGCACTCTGCCAAAGGTTTGGTTATCAGCCTCAGTATCTGCTTTGATACACTGCTAGGTAGAGTCAGAGGCCCTTTGTGGTAGGCTCCTGTCCTGTTACTTGTTTTCCCCTATGTCCAATGCACATCCCATTTGTCTTTCTAAGTGAGGATTGATAATCTTATTGCAGGTCCTCTTTCTTGTTTATCTTCTTTAGGTGTATAGATTTCATTATGTTTAGCATATGTTATAGGTTTATATGAGTGAGCATATACTATGTGTGTCTTTCTCCTTCTGGGATACCACACTCAGAATTATCGTTTTTTAGATCCCACCATTTGCCTGCAAATTTCATGATTTCCTCATTTTTGATTGCTGAGTAGTATTCCATTGTGTAAAAATACCACAATTTCTGTATCCATTCCTCTGATGATGGACATCTGGGTTGTTTCCAGTTTCTGGCTATTATAAATGAAACTGCTACAAACACGGTTGAGCAAATGTCCTTATTGTGTACTTGAGCAAATTTTGGGTATATGCCTAAGAGTAGTATAGCCAGGTCTTGAGGAAGCACTATTCCCAATTGTCTGAGAAAGCTCCAGATAGACTTCGAAAGTGGTTGTACCAGTTTTCATTCCCACCAGTAATGGAGGAGGGTTCCACTTTCTCCAAAACCTCTCCAGCATGTGTTGTCCTTTGAGTGCTTTATTTTAGCCATTTTAATTGATGTAAGGTAAAATATCAGGGTAGTTTTGATTTGAATCTCTCTGATGGCTAAGAATGATGAGCATCTCTTTGAGTGTTTCTCTGCCATTCTATATTCCTCTACAGAGAATTCTCTGTTTATCTCTGTACCCCATTTTTAAATTGGATTCCTTGATTTATTGCTTTTTAACTTCTTTACTTCTTTTTATATGCTTAATATCAGCCCTTTGTCAGATATAGGGTTGTGGAAGATCCTTTTCCAGTCTGTAGGTTGTCATTTTGTTCTGAAAACTGAAACTTTTGCTTTACAGAAGATTTTCAGTTTTATGAGGTCCCATTTATTGATTGTTGCTCTTAGACCCTGTGCTGTTGAGGTTCTGTTCAGGAAGTTGTCTCCTGTGCTGATGAGTTCTAGTATCTCCCCAATTCTTCTTCTAACTGATTTAGAGTATCTTGTTTTATATTGAGGTCTTTGATACACTTGGACTTTGGTTTTATCCATGGTAATAAATATCAATCTATTTTAATTTTTCTTCATGGAGTCATCCAGATGAACCAGCACCATTTGTTGAAGATGCTGTCTTTTTTCCATTGAATGGTTTTGGCTTTTTTTAGTCAAAAAATCAAATATTCATAGGTATGTGGGCTTATTTCTGGGTCTTCTATTCAGTTTCCTTGGTGCTCCTTTGTGTTTCTTTGCCAATACCATGCAGTTTTTATTACTATTGCTCTGTAGTACTACTATATCCTGAAAATCTTTCTATCAACATAGATGGAGAAAACAAAACATTCTAGGCTAAAACTAAATTTATACAATATCTACACAGCAAACCAGCCCTATAGAAAATACTAGAAGGAAAACTCCAATCCAATGAAAATAACTTCACCCAAGAAAATATAGCATACAGATAATATCCCAAAGACAATTAAAGAAAACTAGCAATGGAACACAGTATGACCAGCAAGTCCTCAATAAAAGAAACTAACGTTCATTGGTCACTATTATCTATCAACATCAATGGATTCAACTCTCCAATAAAAATACACAGACTAACAAAATTGGTGCGGAATCAGGATCCAATATCTGCTGCACCCAAGAAACACCCCTCTGCCACAATGACAAACACTACCTCAGAGTAAAGGGCTGGAAAAGTGTCTTTCAGGCCAACGGACCTATAGAAAACAAGCAGGGGGAGATATCCTAATATTTAATAAAATAGACTTTCAATCAAAATTAATCAAAATAGATGCGGAGAGGCACATCATTCTCATCAAAGGCAAAATCCACCAAGAAGACATCACAATTCTGAACATCCATGGCCCAAATACAAGTGCACCTACATCCATAAAGGAAAAATTATTAAAACTCAAATCACAAATCTATCCCAACACCTTAATAGAGGGAGACTTCAACACCCAACTTTCACCAAGGGACAGATCATTTAGACAGAAGCCTGAAAGTAATAAACACACTTACAAAAGTTCTAAATGAAATGGCCCTAGTAGATGTCTACAGAACTTTCCACCCAAACTCAAAAGACTATATCTTCTTTTCAGAAACTCATGGAACTTTCCCCAAAATAGACCATATAGTTGGTCACAAAGCAAGCCTCAACAGATACAAGAGGACTGAAGTAATCCCCTGTATTCCATCTGATGAACATTGACTAAGGTGACACCTCAAAAACAATGGACTTAGAAAAAGCCTACGAGCACATGGAAATTGAACAACTTGCTGCTCAATGACAGCTCGGTTAAAGAAGAAAGAAAAAAGAAATTAAAGACTTCCTAGAATTAAATGAAAATGAAGGTACAACATACCCTAATTTATGAGACACAACGAAAGCAGCGTTCAAAGGAAAATTCATAGATATAAGTGCCTTCAAGAAGAAATTTGTGACATCTCATTACAAGCAACTTAATGGCCCAACTGAAAGCCCTAGGGGGAAAAAAAGGCAGCAAATACACGCAAGAGGAACAGACAGCTGGAAATAATCAAACTCAGGCCTGAAGACAATTAATTAGAAACAAATAAAGCTATTCAAAGAATCAATAAAACCAAAAGAGTGTCATAAGTAGAGGCAATTCAGGACACAAGGAGAACAATGCCCTGAGAATCAGGCCACAGAGGAAGATGATACAGGGAGCATTGATGAGACCTGATAAGCTAGGCTCAGATAAAAGGTTGAAGAGGGCCTCCCCTATAAGGGAATTAGAGAATGGGAATAGTGGTAGATTAAGGAGAGTGGGTTGGAGTGGAATGGTAAGAGAGAGTAGGCAGCAGCAGAATGGATACAAAATGAACAAATCTTAATTAATAAACACATAAGAAAAACTGTGATTATGCTGATGAAGTATAGAGCTCTTCAGGACTGATACCTTCTTCTTGGGTGTGGTTTCAGATTGCAGCAAGAATGAACTCAGTTTTCTTTAAGGGACTTGCCAATGAGACTCTGATTATGTTCCAATGAATATAAGAAAAATGCATACTTCAACTGATGCATTTTAAAGAATAAAGAATTTAGTGTGACACATGGGTAGGAATTTGAATCTGGGAGCAATGGAAAAGGTGTGTAATGTATGTTATATGATATTTCCACATAGTCTATAAAACTAATATGTCAGCAACTTTTACAATTGCTTTTAACATGGAGAAAAGATTCCGCTAAAGGACGGCAGAGTTTGACTTTGGAAGGCATGCTTCCAGGAACTTACTATGTAGCAGAGAATACTAGCCATGGACTAGTGGTCACACAGCTACCTCAGACACCAAGAGCTAAGGTGGCACTCTCAAAAAGCAGTCCTGGCACTAAAACTAAACTTAGAGGTTTTATCTAAAGAACCACAGCAGGAAACACAGCAGTTCTAGTGATCTAGGCATATAACAGCTACTCATTTCTCTATCCTGAAGGCCAAGTTCTAACTGTAAGCCCCAGGACCGGGAGGATTACTCACTGACCACTGAGTAGGACACAGGTGCTGAACTGGACAAGGCAGTCAAGGAAACTCTCTCATACAGGATTGCCAAACATAGTGTTGTACAGCCTCAGCTGTCAAAATGTTTATTGCCCCTCAGTTCTTCTCTTACACTCACATACCTTTCTGTTTCAGCCAAAAGAATCCCAGAAATTGTGTTTCCCTCCTCGTAAAGACTCAATATCCCAGGAAATCCTAGGCCCTGCCAGCTTATATTATCAATAAGAAAGTGAAGGTGCATTTATTGAGTACATGAGTAACTGCTCAGTTCAAAGTCACAACCTAGGAAATTTCAGATCCAAGACTACAGTAGGAGACTACCTTGTCATTCAGTATATTACCTTTAATCTTACATCATATTGAAGCTATCCTACTTAGGAAGATATTCAGTTAAATAAACATTAAAGTTTCATTTCCTACCTGAGTTTGTCACAGAGGTAAACAGTAGTAAAGGTGTGTCTCCTGGATAAAGGGATGAGAGAAAGGCTTTTTGGGTTTCACAAGAAAAAAGTCACATGTTCACAGGATCAGAGATACTGGAAACTAAGGAAAGTTTGTTTACTCATCTTCATGGAAACCTTAAGATTCTCTCAGGTGCTGATTAGCTGAGAGGTTAAATTTAGAGCCAGTAAGTGTTTCTGTAGCCAGTTATTAAAAGGATCAAGTGACAGACTGCTTGAGAGAAAAGCTGACCAGCCCTACATGATTTAATCTGGGCAGCTGAAAGCACACACCCAGAAATGAGAGTTCATGTGTCCAAGACTATTAGTTCAGAAAAAGTGTCACATATTTCTTTTAAGTGATCATTAATAAAATCACATGTCCTTTACATGTGACTGTTACTTCATCACAGATTCCACTATTATTAGTTAAATGCACAGATATGTTCTCAGTCAGTGAATTACTTACTGGAAAAAATGTTCCCTGACCAAGGCAACTCTTTGAACAAAAAGCATTTAATTTGGACCTTGCTTATATTTTTACAGAGACCATCCTGGATGTCACATCTGTCCTTCAGCAGAACTGAGAGCTTTTCCTACTGAACCATAAGTGGAAATGAAGAGAGAGGGAGTCTGACAGAGACAGAGACAGAAAGAGGTAGAGAGAGAGATTCAAAAATGGAGAAACAGACACCGACAGAAACAAAGATATGAATTGACACAGACCAAAAGACAGAGACTCAATTTTGTCTGGTCATTTTCATTGGCATATCAACCTCCAAGCATTAAGTCCTATAATATAACCTCAATAGGAAATATATTATCTAACAGGGCCAGGCATCCTAAAACTTCCCAGACTATTCCTCACTCGTGATTCCACATGTAAATAGATGAGCCTCAAGGACACATTGCAATTCAAGTTACTAGGAAGTGGAAGAAGATGGAGAGACTTCTAGGCTAAAAGAACATAGTTATCCTGATAGTTTGGCATTCAATACAATGATTAAAGTGCCAACAACATCCAAGGACTAAAGAATAGGACTGACCATCTCATTTGGGGAAAATGTGGGATATTTCCAGAATGGAGTATTATTCAGCTAAGAAAATGACATCATGATGTTTTTAGGCAAATGGATGTAACCAGGAAAAATCAACCTGTGTGAAGTAACTAAAATGTAAAATGCAGAAAGCAAAATATTTTATATATTAACTTATTATTTGGTCTCCTAATAGGGACAGATAAAATTCCAATAGGCCATGTATTTTGACCAAACTGTCTTCGAATAGGGTGATTGGGTGGCAGTTAATTGAGTAGATGCCAGGGCATCCTACAGAAATTTTGAAGCTACCCAAGGTGTTTTTATTAAAATATGTCACTGTCTGCCCTCAAATGTTAGATCAGTGTCATGTTTTTGTATCCACAGAGATGCTTTCTTGTGCACCAAATGGGATTGCATACAGAGATCCACAGTCTCATATTATGAAGAGAGAGAGACCTTAAAGCACCCATCCCTAAATGGGATTTCATTATGAAATTCTCTCTCCCATTAGAGCTCTGGGAAGCCTGCAGGAGAATAGGCATGAAGGCTGTCATAAGTACAGGGAATTGAGGACACAAGAAGAACAATGCCCTGATAATCAGGACACAGAAGAAGATAATGCATCCATCCTTGACAAGACCTGATGAGATAGGGTCAGATAGAAAGGGGAATAGGCCCTCCCCTACCAAGGAACTAGAGAAATGGCATAGGGATAGAAGAAGGAGGGTGTGCAGGACTGGAATGAGAAGAGGCAGGGAGCTGCAGAGGAGATACAAAGGGACCAAATAGTAATAAATAAATACAAAAGAAAAAAACTGATCAAAGTGATGAAGTATAGAGCTCATTAGGATTGATGGCTTCTTCTGGGGGTGGTGTCAGGGTATGGTAAAATGAATTCAGTTTCCTTTCAGGGACTTGGCACTGAGACTCTGATCATGTTCCAATGAGTATATGAACCACACATACTTAAACTGATATATTAAAAAATAAAGTTAGCATGACACATGGTAGGAATTTGAACCTGGAAGCAATGGAAAAGTGGTGTAATGTATACTATATGAAGTTCCGTGTAATCAGAAGATAATATGTTGACAAATTTTACAATGACTTAGCATGGAGAAAAGATTCTGCTAAAGAAAGGCAGAGTTTGACTTTGTCAAGATGCTTTACAGGAACCCATTATGTAGCAGAGATTCCTAGCTATGAACTAGTGGTTACCCTCCTAGCTCAAAACACATGCGCTCATGTGGCACCTCTGAACAAGCAGTCTAAGCACTAATAGTACATTTAGAGATTTAGTCTGGAGGACCACAGCAGGCAACACAGCTGCTTTTGTGTCCTTGGAATATAACACTGACCCATTTCACTGTCCTGAATGTGCCAGTTTTAAATGTAAACACCAGGACTAGGAGGGTTCCTCACTGACAACTGTTTAGGACATACCTGCAGATCCAGTCATGTCAGCCAAGGCAACCCTGGTCATAGAGGGTTGGTAACACTGGTGTGGAACAGAACCAGCTGTCAAATAGTTTATTGGCCCTCAGTTCTCCTTTTACACTCACAGGTTTTCTGTTTCATCCAAATCAGTCCCAGGAATTTTCTGTTTTGTTTTTTTTTTTTTAAGGAGTCTGTTAATTCAAATTCTGCCTCCTGGCCTTGGCAGATGCAGGTCTCATCTAAGTTCCATGTCTTAGAGTCTGTCCTTGGTGGTCTCCGCATGTGGGGTGTTCTGAGCCAGAGAAGTAGATAGCAAGCTTCCTGCAACCGTGGGAACCAGACAGCAATCTTTGTGTTACTGTTGGTATAACATTATTTGAAATGTATACATTTTACCCTTGTTCGTTCAAATGCAGATTTCTCTCCCCAATCTCTGGAGTCAATCCAGATATTGCATTATGATACTTATTCTAAGCATCCTGTCTCAACTGTGTGTAAACAGGCCAAAATAAAACAACTAGCCCCAATGTTGTGCAAAGGGAGGAGCCAGAGAACAGAAAAGAGAGGAGGAGCTAGAGGGCAGGAAATGAGTTGGAGGAGAAAGGGCAAGGAGAGCTTGGAGAGGGAGCTGGTGGAGAGATCTTGGAGGATATGGAACATGAACCATACCTAAGATAACACTAAAAAGCAAGTATAATGTGGGAAATCTAAATGTTAGGAAATTATGAGGGCTTGGAGGTTTAGGATGGAGTAAATACTGCCCAGCATTGTGTTCTAGGTTAACTAAATAAACCCAGTCTCTGTGTGGTGATTTGAGTATACAGCTGTGTAGGACTAACAGCAGCATTACCAGGAGATAAATCAATAGTAAATATTAATAAACACCTACAATATGTAATCTTGAGTGAATTCCTGGATGCCTTGCCAAGTAGCACAGATGTTTGGCTACTGTGAAATAAATTTTGCAACCCTTTGCTTTATAAGTGTTGTTTGCACATTCAGTAAACTGAGACTTGATCAGGAATCTGTCTTGTCTCCATTCTTCACGTCTCTGTTCCCCCATTTCCATTTCCTCTTCCAGGTGGACCCTATTTGACTAGCCCACAGGATAGGTCTGTTGGCACCTGAACAAGGGACCTTTTAAATGAGGGGCAACATGAGAAAGGCTGGTTTTTGGTGCTCTAGATGCCTGTGAAAAAAAGTGAGTCCTGACAACTGCCCATTGCATGGAGGAAGACCAAGGTAGGCATTCAGAGAAATCATGTGGCAGAGAAATAGCAGGGAGATGTTAATGAGGACTTTAAAGTCAATGCTAATAAAACTAAGGAATTGGGAGAAACCCCCTTATCCCCTTAGTTTGTAAATGAAGTTTGTCCCTGGTTCCCAGGGAAAGGTACCATCAATCTGGAAACTTGGAAAAAGGAATCTTACAGGCTAAGGAGTTTCTTGGGGAAATTAGAGCAGCCAAACAGGCAGAAAAAAAGTACTTCCAAAGTTACTTCAAATGTTCATAAAGGAGTTCAAACAGATTTGTGTAATTTGAGAGCAAAACATAATTTAGGAGCTAGATAGTGAAGATGAAATGGAGTCAGAGGAAAAAAGAACTGCCAAGTCTCATAATTCAGACTGGCCTCCTTCTCCCTCTGCCCCCATGGCTTTCCCTGCAATATGTTCAGGAGAGAGGGGACCACTGTAGGAGGATCTTACTGTTCTCTGAGACAAAGTCCAATTTGAAAGGGAACAAGTTCACATATTAAGGGAATTAGAGAAATTAAAATTACAAAATAATAGTAAAATAATTGTAATAATTAATAATAATAAATTGGATTGTTTGCACCGGCAAATTTTAATGTCTGGTATTGAATTTTTAAAATTATAAATGTGCTTTATGCTTTCACTCCTAAAAATGATGCATTGTTTTAATATTACAAAAACACATTTAAAAATATTTAATTGTTTAAAAAACAGGTAACTGCAGTTGTTTTTTGTCTTTGTCTCTGTTTCTTTGTTTTTTGTTTTTTTTTTAATTTTCAATTTATTTATTTATTATTTATTATTTATTTATTTTTTTCAATGCAGTTTATTCAGGAACCTTGAACAATCATCTGACCCTGGGGAAAGCCAGCCCACAGCTTAAATAGCCTCTGGGTAGCCAACCCCAGCGTGCCACATGGGCAATGCAGATAGGTCCACATACATGGAAGCAAGCCAGATCCTCAGCCTTAGCCAAATGTGGAGTTGTTTGTGACAGAGAGCACTCACCATCGGGAAGGTGGAAGGCGGAAGGAGGAAAGCAAAGGCGTAAACAGCTGTTTCTTTTTGTCTGCTGGCTTTTGTTTTGGTTTCTGGTTTTGGTTTACTTGCAAGGTCTGGGAAACTTGGAGAGTTTCCAATCTGGTCAATGGAATCTGGAGGATGTTCCAATTCCCAGGAAAGAGTCCCCTAAAGGTTCTTTTGGGACCAGAAAGAGGGTCTCTGGCACCCTATTTTGTGTGGTAATAGGGCTGCTGTTGCCTGCTCTCCATCTGGAAGCTATGGAAAGGGCCATGGGGGCTCTCTTTCTTCTGGAATCTATGTGTATGCGGGGGATCCATGAGAGGGTCCACTCCTTCTGGAATCTGGGGGACTTGTGTCCTATACGGGCTGGTCAAGTCCTGGTATTTGGGTTTTCTGTTTACTCCAACATGACAATGTCAATTTCTACATTCCTTATGTGTTTATGTGTGTGTGTGTGTGTGTGTTTATCTGTAGATATTTTGGATATTTTTAGACATGAGACAATTTGAATCAACACCTCTGAGTTTGATCCTGGACCATCAGAGTTAAATTCTATAAAACATTTAAAAAATTATCAGGTATTTTAAAATAGTAACCCTTGGGCAGTCTAACAAAGAAGTTAAAACAGTCTCTCAACCTTTTGGGGAAAATAATAAAACCTTGTTATTTATTTCATTAATTTTATAAAAATAAAACCAAGCCATGCTGTTAAAGCCAAGTAATCAAGAACTGCAGTTATTACAATATATCATGTTTAATAAAACCCTATAATATATGTTGTTCTTCATTTAAAATGGCTGGAGATACTTCAATACAAAATGTTTGATGATGTTCTTTTATGGGAAAAAATCAAGTAACACAGTTCTATATTAGCCCAGGTTATGCATTGGTATCCATTATATAAAATAAATGCCTGGCTTCCAGTACCGAAATACATGATTTAATGTTGTTTCTTTCTGTCTGATAGATTTGGTACAGGCTAAGTTTAGTTCTCTGTATAATGTTAAATAAAAGTTTCATCCTTTAATTTTTGGATATTAAGTTTTAACACAATATGGCAGAGTTATTAAGATTTGCTAGCCCTTTTGTAAATTAGGTTTAATTAAAAGTTTGGCTTTGCTTTTAGTTTAAAACAACAGAGTTTTAAAGTTATGCTAAAGATTATAGTTGAGTACAAGATTGAGTTTTACTTATTCTCTTTGTTTAGAATTTTTTAAGGTTTAATCTAAAATGGGTAACCATAAAGTTCGCCTATGTACATTTATCTAAAATTTTGTTCTAAATCATACATTTAAAAAAATATGCCTAAATTGAGATTATAACATCATGTTTTATAGGATGAAGTTTAGAGCAGATGATAAAGTTAAACAAAGAGTAACTCAAATATGCTGGTCCTCAGACTTGTCAGAGATCTGATAAATATGGCATTTTAACATATGTAAGCTTATTATGACAGAGTCCAACCTGTAGAGGCACAAAAAATAAAAATAAAACAAATTAATTCAATTTGCTAGGGGCAACCAATAGTTTTTCTGTTTAAAACCAAAGTTAGCCCAATTGTTGATACTTTAGTAGTATTTACTGATGGTTCATTATCTGGTGTTGCTGCCTATACTTATAAAAGAAAAACGATATCTTTTCAGGTGTCTAAAACCTCTGTGCAAATAGCAGCGTTATCTGCAGTATTGGCTGTGTTTAAAAGTTTTAATAATCAGTCTTGTTACATTTTTACAGATCACAGTGCATATGTAACTCAGTCTTTCCCTAGGTTAGAGACTGCAGGTCAAATTCAGACATCTTCTCCTGCTGGAATTTTATTTTTAAAAATTCAAACTTTTGATACAAAACAAACCTTTCCCTTTCTTATAGGACATTTCTGGGTTCATTCTAATTTACCAGGACCCCTGTCTAAAAGAAAGGCATTGGCAAATAATGTCACCAAATTTTATTGTACACAGTAAAAAGAGCCCTGGATGCCCAGAGTATGCATTATCTTAATAGTCAAACCTTGAGACTTAAATATGGATTGACTAAGGAACAGGCCCACTGAATAGTAAAGGCTTGCAGTACGTGTCCTCAGTTTCAGCCTATTCCTTATTTTGGAGTCAATCCTAAAGGATTGGCTCCAATTCATATTTGGAAAATGGATATTATTCATATTCCTAAATTTAAATAATTAAAATATGTACATGTCTGCATAGATACTATTCTGGATTTATTTTTGCCACTCCTCAACCAGGAAATGCTGCAAAGAATGTTATTGCTCCTTGTATACAGGCTTTTAATGTTCTAGGAGTTCCTAAACAATTTAAAATGGACAATGGAACAGGTTATACTAGCAAATATTTTTAAAAAATTTGTCAAAAGTTTCAAGTTTCTCATATAACTAAAATATCTTACAGTCCTCAAGGACAAGGCATGGTAGAGCATGCCCACTAAACATAAAGGTTTATTTGCAAACCTCAAAGAAAGGGGAGCTACTTCACTGGACACCTAAGAATCCTCTTAATCATGTTCTTTTCATTCTGAATTTTTAAATTTTGAATAAGCATGGTAAATCTGCAGCAGATAGATTTTGGCATACAGAGATCAAGAAAAATTCTGCTACCGTAAAATGGAGGGATCCTTTAACAAATCAATGGCACTGACCCGACCCTGTACCCATAATGGTATGATGATCTGTCTATGATTTTCTGCAGGAAAATGATGCAGCTCAATGGCTACCTGAACATCTGGAGTGACAAGTGGATGAGGAATTTTCTAGTGACAATGATAATGATGTCAATGAAGATGCCTGTGGTCAACATGACTGTTTATTGAGCATACATTCCTAATCCATCTATACTACATCCATTTTCTTGTGATGATCCAGAAGTCCTTGTTTATCTCAATAGCACTTTGTTGCTGGCATTTTCTGCTTTTGAAGAAACTAAAGTAAAACGGACTCTTAACATTTGAGGAATAGGAAAAGGTCATCATCTTTTCTTTACCAGTCTGAGTATTCTTCATGCCTGCTTACCAGTATCTCCTATCCATGTCATTGGTCAGAATGCCTCCTACTCTTAAGTCGGGGTTGCATCTCAAGCCTCCCTTTGCAACCAGGCAAAGTGGAATATTGGAGGGATGTTATTGTCCCTTCCTACAGGAGTTAATAATGACAGTCTTATATCTCCAGTGAGTTACCCACCCAGTGAGAAAGGGGATCAATGCACTTGTCCTTGGCTGATGGTTCCTTGGACAAGTTACATCAGAAAAAAGCCCACCATCTACTCCTGGGACAATGACACTGCATTTCCAGTCAAGGACTAGACTAATCTATAGTTAAGGGTATTGAGAACTTGGCTTCTGGTAAAGATAGTCAAAATTCCTTTATTTTAGAAAAAGCTTTAAGGGGTCGACTTTGGAGGACTTCAAATAAAAACTGGCAAACCTAAGTATGGAAATTTTGGACTGCTTTGGGATATATAGGCATTCTCTCTGGGAATGCAAGTAGCTTTGCTAAGTTAATCAAGTGTACTTCTGTTTTGGCATGTGTTAATCCTCCTTATTTACTTCTAATTGGAAACATTGTAGTAAGACATTTTGAAACAATGATACCTATTCAAATGAATGAGTATTCCAATCTTACAATTGTTTTAGTGCTGATAATAATGTTCTTTCAGTATTACTTGTAAAGCAACCCTCTTTTGTTATGATTTCTGTCAGGGTTTGTGATTTGTGGTATGATGAAACAGAATTTAATTGGACTCAGGTTCAGAATCACCTTGCTGGTATTTGGTCATAGCAAAAACTTCTCATTGGACATGCTAACGATGAGAAATAAGATCCATGACATAGAATCTGCCATGCAACCTAGGTTAGAATTATCTAATACAGCCTGGGATATATTTACTAGGCTCAGGAGGCACTTTCCATCCTTTGACTCTGTGCTTAAGAGGGAACTGACAATTGAGAGCCTGGCAGGTATGGGTTTGTTGGCCTGTTCCTGTCTTCCTTGTATATTTCAGTTCCTTCTTCAACAACTTCAACACATGCAAGTTCAGTTGCATGAATTTAAATTAAAGATCTCTAACAACCCCAATTGATATGTAGGTAAGTCAATGATGAGTAAGATCAAAATTTCAATTTTCCAACCTAAGACAGAGGCTTTAAAAAAATCCCATCCAAGACCTTGATGATGAGTAAGAAAAAAATTTGCCAACCTAAGACAGGCTCTCCACAAAACCAAGAAGGGGGAACCAAAAGAGTCTGGTAATGGGAATTTTGCCTCCTGTTCTTGCCAGATGTTGGTCTTATCTAATATCAATATCTTAGAGACTGTCTTTTGTGGTCTCTGCAAGAGGGCCATTCTGAAAAGTAGATAGCTAGCTCCCTACAACATTGGGAATCAGACAGCCAACTTTGTGTAACCTTGAGTGAGTTCCTGGAGGCCTTGTCAGATGACACAGATGTGTTGCTACTGTGAAAATTATTGTTTGTACCCTTTGCTTACAAGTGTTGTTTGCATGTTCAGTATATTGAAAGTTGATCAAGAATCTCTCTTATGTCCATTCTTTGCATCTCTGTCTACCCATTTACACTCCCTCTTTCAGGTGGACGCTGTTCGACTAGCCCACTGTACTGGTCAGGTTACCTTCTCTTTTCCTGCTAATAAAGACTCAAAACCACAGGGAACCCTAGATTCTGCCAGCCTATTATATAAATAAGAATGTGAAGGTACCGTTAGTTCATATTCTGTAACTGTTCAGTTCAAAGTCACAACCTAGGAAATATCAGATCCAAGACCACAGTAGGAGATCACCTTTTCATTGGGTACATTCCCCTTAATCCCACTTCACTTTGAAGCTTCCCTACTTAGGAAGCTGTCCAATTAAATAAACATGAAAGTTCCATTTCCTACCTGACATTGTCACAGATGTAAACAGCTGTAAAGGTATAGGATGTGGATAAAGGGATGAGATAATGGCTTGTTGTGTTTCACAATAAAAAGTTAGGTGTGCACAGGATCAGAGAGACTGGCCACTGAGAAAACTTTTTTCACCCATATCCATGGAAACCTCAAGATTCTCTCAGTTGCTGATTAGCTGAGAGGGAGAATGATGCCATGCAAAAGGTTCAAGCCAGTCAGTGTTTCAGGAGCTAGTTATTAAAAGGGCCAAGTGGACAACCTCCTTGAGAGGAAGGCTGAGCAGAACTACATGCCTCAATTTGGGCTGCTGAAAGCACACAGCCCAGAGATCACAGTTCCTGTGTACAAGACTCTTAGTTAGTGAAAGCTGTCATATATTTATTTCAGTGGTCATTAATAAAGTCATGTTTCCTAGACATGTCAGCTTCACATTATCTTAGATTGAATTATTATCTGTTAAGTGCACAGATATGTCCTCAGTCATTGAATTACTTACTGGTAAAATGCTCTGTGACTAAAGCAACTCTTTGAACAAAAAGTGTTTAATTGAGTGAGACCTTGCTTATATTATTTATATAGACCATGCATGATGTCAAATCAGCAAGCAGTCATCTTGTTGTAGTCTTTAGGCAGAACTGAGAGTATTTCATACTAAATCACAAGTGGCAGGCAGAAAGAAGGAGACTGAGAGCGACATAACTAAGAGCTAGAGACACAGATTCAGAAATATAGAGATGGAGACCAAAAGAAACAAATATATAAATGGAAATTTTCCAAGAGACAGAGACACAAAGCACACCCTACTATAATATAACTCCAATAGGCCATAACTCCTAACCCATACCAGATATTTCTTCACTGGGGACTCAACATGTAAATAGATGTCTTCAAGTGTACATTTCAATTCAAATCACCAGGAATTGGAAGAATAGGGAGGGAATTTTGGGCTAAAAGAACATAGTTATCCTGTTAGTTTGTCATTCAATACAATGCTTAAAGCCCCAGTAACGTCAAAGTTCTAAAAAACAGTGCTGAAAATCTCATTTGGGGAATATGTGGAAAATTTCAATAACAGAGTATTCCTCAGCTAAGAAACTGAAATCATATTTTTATGTAAATGGATGAACCAAGGAAAAATAATGTGTGTGAAGCAACTAAAATGCAGAAAGACAATAATGTATGTATTCACTTATTGGGAGGTCACCTCACACTGGTGGATAAAGTTCCAATAGGCCATCTGCTGTGACCAAACCTGTCTTCCACTAGGGGGAATGGGTGGCAGTTGTTGTGCCAGGGCATGGAAAGAAAAAATTCAAGCAACCCAGGCTGATGTTGTTAAATATATGTTGCTCTCTCCCCTCAAATGTTAGATCAGTGCTATATTCTTGCATTCACAGAGTTGCTTCCCTCTGCATTAAATGGGATTATATACAAAGACCTACAGTGTGATATCATACAGAGAGTCACCTTAAAATACCCAGCTCTAAATGTGATTTCCCTATGAAATTCTCCCTCACCTCAGAATTCTGGGAAGCCTGCAGGAGAGAAGGCAGGAAGAGTGTCATAAGTAGAGGAAATTAAGAACACATGGAGAACAATGCCCTGAGAATCATGTCACAGAGGATTATGATGGAACCAGCCTTGAAGAGACCTAATATTTTAGAGTCAAATTGAAGGGAGAGAAGGACCTCCATGACAGGAAACTAGAGAAAGGCATAGGGGTAGAAGAAGGAAGGTTGGTGAGACTGGAAGGAGAAGAGTAAGAGGGCAGTAGAGGGGATACAATGTGAACAAATCATAATAAATACTTAAGAAAAACTGTGATCAAGGTTATGATGTACTGAGCCCTTCAGGACTAATGGCTTCTTCTTAGCGGTGGGGCCAGGGTATGCTAAAATGAATTCAGTTTCCTTTCAGGGACTTGCCACTGAGACTCTGATAATGTTTCAATGAGTAGATGAAGGTCGCATACATTAATTGATGTATTTAAAAAAAATAGTGTGAAACATCAGTTGGAATTTTAACCTGGAAGCAATGGAAAAGGAGTGTAATGTATGTAATAAAAAATTCCCACATAATTATTAAAAATAATATGTTGACAACTTTTACAATGACTTTTAACATGGAGAATAAGT
Source organism: Meriones unguiculatus (assembly GCF_030254825.1). NCBI lineage: Eukaryota > Metazoa > Chordata > Mammalia > Rodentia > Muridae > Meriones > Meriones unguiculatus. The sequence goes on from NW_026843709.1 coordinate 10,556,892, forward strand.
TCTGCTAAAACAGGGCAGAGTTTGTATTTATAAGGCATGCTTTCCAGGAACTCATTATGTAGCAGAGAATCCTAGCCATGAACTAGTGGTTTCCCAGCTAATTCAGATCAAAGGAGCTCACCTCTGAACTAGCAGTCCTGGCACTACCACTACGTTTAGAGGGTTTGCTGAAGGACATAGCTGTGCTGGTGTCCTGGGCATATAATATGGACCCATATCTCTATCATGAAGTCCCAGTTTTAACTCTAATCCCCAGGACAAAGAGGGTTCCCCAGTGACCCCTGAGGAGGACACAGCTACAGATTCTGCCAGATAAGCCAAGGCAACCCTGCTCATAAAGGGTTGGCAACACTAGTGTAGAATATCACCAGCTGTCAAATAGTTTATTTCCCCTCCGTTCTCCTTTTACGTTCACTGTTTTTTTTTCTCTGTTTCAGCCAAACAGTCCCAGGAATTGTCTGATTTCCTTCCATTTTCCCTGCTCTTAAAGACTCAATAGCTCAGGGAAGCCAAGACTCTGCAAGCCTATTATATCACTAAGAATGTAAAGGTCTATTCAATAAGTATTTGAGTAACTGCTTTGTTTAATGTCATACTCAAGGATATTTCATATCCAAGACCATAGTAGTAACCATCTTGTCATTGGGTACATTCCCCTTTCCCACCTCATTTAGAAGCTTCTCTACTTACAAAGCTGTCCAATTAAATAAAGATGAAAGTTTCATTTCCTACCTGACATAGTCACAGAGGGTAAAGGGATGGGATACTGGCCTCTTGGGTTTCACAATAAAATGTTAGGTGTGCACTGGATCAGAGAAACTGGCCACTGAGAAAACTTTTTTTACTTATCTCCATGGAAACCTCAAGATTCTCTCAGGTGCTGATTAGCTGAGAGGGAGAATGATGCCTTGCAGAAGGTTCAAGCTTGTAAGAGTTTCAGGAGTTAGTTATTAAAAGGGCCAAGTGGGCAACCTGCTTGAGAAAAAGGCTGAGCAGAACTATATGCCTTAATATGGGCAGCTAAAAGCACACAAACCACACATGACAGTACCAGTTTCCGAGACTCTTAGTTTAGGAAATGTGTCACATATTTCTTTCAAGTGACTTGTCCTTGATCTGTGGCTTTCACATTATTACAGGTTACATTTTTATTTGTTAAATGCACAGATATGTCCTCAGTCAGTGAATTACTTACTGTTAAAATGCTCCCTGACCAAAAATCTTTGAACAAAAATCTTTTAATTGGGACCATGCTTATCTTTTTTACAGAGACCATCTGTATTTCATGATAGTTTGCAGTCATCGTGTTGTTGTCCTTCAGAAGAACCAAGAGCTTTTCATACCAAAAGCAGCAGGTAGAGAGATGTAGCCAGAGCTATAGAGAGCTAGAGAGACAGATTCAAAAACTGTGAGACGGAGACCTTCAGAAACAAAGATGTAAAGAGAGAGAAACTGAGAGACAGAGACTCAATTCTGTGTGTTCACTTTCATTGGCATATTCTCCTCAAAATCACACCCTCTTATAATATAACTCCAATAGAAATTACATTATCTAACAAGGCCATAATTCCCAACCTAGGTCCCAGACATTTCAACCCTGGGGACTAACCAAGTAAATAAATGAGCTTCAAGGGGACATTGCAATTCAAATCACCTGAAGGTGGAAAAAGATGAAGGACTTATAGGCTACCAAAACATAATTATCCTGATAGTTTATCATTGAATACAATGTTAAAGTTCTAGAAACTTACAAGGACTAAAGAACAGGACTGACAATATGGAATATTTCAATAATGGAGTATTATTCAGGTAAGAAAATGACACCATGATGTTTTCAGGCAAATGGATGGACCCCAGAAATATCATCCTGGTTGAAGTAAGTAAAATGTAGAAAAACAAATATGGTATGTTTTCAGTTATTAGGAGGTCTCCTAATAGTGGGGTATAAAGTTTCAATAGGCCATCTGTTGTGACCAAACCAGTCTTCGAATAGGAAGATTGAGTGGCATTTGCTTGTGGCGCACGACATCCTGTGGAAAATATCAAGTAACCCGAGCTGTTGTTATTAAAATATGCTGCTTTCTATCCTAAACTGATAGATCATTGCCATATTCTTACATCCAAAAAGATGCTTCCTTTTGCAACAAATGGAATAGCATATAGACCCAAAGTCCAATATTATTCAGAGATAGATCTTAAAATACCGAGCTATAGATGGGATTTCCCTATGAAATTCTCCCTCCCCTCACAGCTCTGGGAATCCTGCAGGAGAGGATGCGGGAAGAGCATCATAATTAAAGGGGACTGAGTACACAAGGAGAACAACACCCTGTGAATCAGGGTATAGATGAAGATGATGCAGCCGGCCTTAATGAAAACTGATAAGGTAGGTTCCAATAGAAGTAGGAGGAGGACATCCCCAATAAGGGAACTAGAGAAAGGGCATTGGGGTAGAAGAAGGAGGGAGGTAGGACTGGAAGCAGAAGAGTGATGTGGCAGCATAGGGGATACAAAGTGAACAAATTGTAATCAATAAATACATAGGGAAATCTCTGATCAAGGTGATGAATTATGAAGTTCTTCAGGATGAATAGCTTATTTTGGTGCTGGTCACAGAGTGTGGCAAGTATGAACTCAGTTGTTTGTTGTTGTTGTTGTTTTGATTTTTGTGGGGTTTTTTTGTTGTTCTGTTTTGTTTTTAAGGAAATTGGAACTGAGACTCTGACCATGTTCCAATGAGTATATGAATAACACATAATAAAATTGATGTATTAAAAAAAAATTCAGTATGACGCATGGGTAGGAATTTAAACCAGGAAGCAATGGAAAAATAGTATAATGTGAACTATATAAATTTCCCACATAATGAAGAAAAATAATATGTTGATAAATTTCACAATGACGTTTAACATGGAGAAAAGCTTCTGCTAAAGGAGATTAGAGTTTGACTTTGTAAGGCATGCTTTCCAGGAATTCATTATGTAGTAGAGAATTCTAGCCATAAACTACTGGTTACCCAGCTACCTCAGACTACATGAGTTCAGGTAGCACCTCTGAATAAGCATTCCTGGCACTAACACTAGGGTTGTCTGGGAAAACACTCCCAGACAAAGGGAAATCTGTCAACAAAAAGTGTTTAATTAGGACCTTGCTTATAGGATATCACATCTACAAACAGTCATATTGTTGTAGTCCTTCAGCAGAACTGAGAGCTTTCATACTGAATCATAAGCAGCAAGCAGAGAGAAGGTGACAGAGAGAGAATGATCTAGAGAAACCGACTAAGAAATATTAAGACTGAGATCTACAGAAACAAAGATAAAAATTGACAGAGACTGAGAGAGACTCCATTCTGTCTGGATATTTTTATTGGCATATCAACCTTCAACCATACCCTCCTATATATAACACACAAAGGAATTAATTTTTTAATTTTAATTTTTATTAATTGCATTGTATTCACTTTGTATCCCGAATAAACCCTCCTCCTCCTCTCATAATCCCACCATCCCTCTCATTTGTCTATGCATGCCCCTCCCCAAGTCTACTGAGAGGGAAGTTCTTCTCCTTCTCCTTCTCTCTGATACTAGTCCATCAGATCTCATCAGGATTGGCTGCCTTGTATTCCTCTGTGGCCTGTTAAGGCTGTTCCTCCATCAGGTTGTGGTTTTCAAAGAGCATGCAGACATCCAGTTAGACCAGTGCCATTTGTTGAAGATGCTATCATTTTTACATTGTATGGTTTTGGCATCTTTGTCAAGAATCAAGTGTCCATAAGGATGTGGGTTTATTTCTATGTCTTTTGTTTGGTTCCATTGATGCACAATTCTGTTTCTATGTCAGTAACATGCAGTTTTTATTACTTTTTGCTTTCTAATACACCTGAGATCTGGGATGGAGATACCTCCACAAGATCTTTTATTGTAGAACATTGTTTTAGCAATTCTGGGTCTCTTTTTTTCCATATGAAGGTGAGAATTTTTCTTTTAAAGTCTGTAAAGAATTGTGTTGGATAATTTGATGGAGTTGCATTGAATCTGTAGATTGTGTTTAGTAAGATGGCCATTTTTACTATGTTAATCCTGCCAAAACATGACCATGGAGTTCTTTCCATATTCTGATATCTTCTTCTAATTCCTTCTTCAGAGCCTTGAAAAAAAATTTTTTTTCATACCAATCTTTAACTTGCTTGGTTAGGGTCACACCAAGGTACTTTACGTCTTTGACCCAATACATAACACATCATAAATATCATCTACTATGATTAAATAGACTTCATCCCAGGTATTTAGGGGTGGTTCAGTCCATGGAAATCCATCAGTGTGATCCACCATATTAAAAAAAATGAAAGAATAAAAAAACCCACACAATTATCTCCTTAGATGCTGAAAAACATTTGATAAAATCTAACCTCCCTTAATTTAAAGAATTGGAGATATCAGGAATACAAGGCTCATATCTAAATATATTACAGGCAATATGCAGCAAGGCTATAGCCAACATCAAACTCAACAGAGAGAAACTTAAAGCAATCCCACTGAAACCAGGGACAAGCCAAAGCTGCCCAGTCTCTCCATATCTCTTCAATATAGTTCTGGAGGTCCTTGCTAGAACAATAAGAAAATTGAACAAGATCAAGGGGAGAGACATCAGAAAGGAAGAAATCAAAGTATCACTATTTGCAGATTTTATGAAAGTATATCTGAGTGAATGGATAAATTATACCTCGAAACTCCAACAACTGATAAACACCTTCAGGAAAGTGGCTGGATAAAAAAAAAATAACTCAAAAAAAAAATCAGCAGCCCTCCTGTCTACAAAAGACTAAAGGGCTGAGAAAGAATTTAGGGATACAGAAGATATTGTATTATATAACATGACCATAACTTGTAACTCTTCTCAGACTTTTCCTCACTGGGGAATCCACATGTTAATAGATGGGCTTAGAGTGGAAATTTCAATTCAAATCAACAAGAAGTAAAAGAATTGCATATAGACCCAGAATACAATATTATTCTGAAATAGAACTTAAAACACCCACCTCTAAATGGGATTTCCTTATAACATTCTCCCTCCCCTCAGAGCTCTGACAAACCTGCAGTAGAGGAGGCAGCAAGTGTGTTATAAGTTGAGGGAATTCAGTACACAAGAACAATGCCCTGAGTATCAGGACACAGAAGATGATGATGCAGCTAGCCTTGATGACACCTAATAGGCTAGGGTCAGATAGAAAGGGGAGAAGGACCTTCATATCAGGGAACTAGAGAAAGTTCATAGTTGTACAAGAAGTTGGGAGGTTGGGACTGGAAGGAGAAGAGAGAAGGAGCAGCAGTGGGAATACAAAGTGAACAAATCACAATAAAAAAATACATAAGAAAAACTGTGATCAAGATGATGAAGTATTCAATTATTCAGGAGTAATGTCTTCTTTTTGGGGGTGGTGCCAGGGTACAGCAAGGATGAACTCAGTTTTTCTTAAGGGATTTGGCACTGAGACACTGATTATATTCAAATATAAGTATATGAACAAGATATACTTTAATTGATGTATTTTAAAGAAAAAACAAATTTTAATCTGACACATGAGTAGGAATTTGAACCTGGGTGCAATGAAAAAGGAGAGTAATATGTATTATATGCAATTCCCACATGATAAATAAAAATAATATGTTTACAACTTTAGCAATTAATTTTAATATGGAGAAAGTATTCGATAAAGGAGAGCAGAGTTTGACTTTTAAAGCATGCTTTTCAGGAACTCATTATGTAGCAGAGAATCCTAGCCATGAACTAGTATTTACCCAGGTACGTCAGACCACATGAGCTCAGGTGGCATATGTGAACAAGCAGTCCTGGTACTAACACTGCATTCAGACATTTTGACTGAAGGAACATAGAAGGAAACACAGCTGCTTCTGTATCCTAGGTATATAACACAGACACATTTTTCTGTCCTGAAGGTCCTTATTTAACTGTAAACTCCGGAACGAGGAAGGTTCTTCAGAGACCAATGAGTAGGACACTTCTGCCAATCCAGCCAGGTCAGCCAAAATAATCCTGCTCAGAGAGAGATGGCAATGCTTGTGTGGAACAGCATCAGCTGCAAATAGTTTATTTCTCCAAATTTCTCCATTTACATATAACCATCTTTCTCTGTTTAAGCCAAACCAGTCCCAGGAATTGTCTGTTCTTCTCTGTTCCCTGCTCTTAAAGTCTCAGTACCCCAGAGAAACCTAGGCCCTGCCAGGTTATGAAATCAATAAGAATTTGAAGGTACATTTAGTGAGTACAGGAGTAACTACTTAGTTCAAATTCACAACCTAGGAAATTTCAGATTCAAGAACATTGTAGAAGATAACTTGATCATTTGGTACATTCCCCTTAATCTCACATCAGTTTAAAGCATCTCTACATAGGAAGCTGTCCAAATAAATAAACATTTCCTACATGACATTGTCACAGAGGTAAACAGGAGTCAAGGTGTGGGATCTGGATAAAGAAATGAGATAAAGGCTTGTTGGGTTTCACAATAATAAGTAACATATGCCCAGTATCAGAAATACTGAAAAAAAAAAGTTTGTTTACTCATCTCCATGGAATCCTCAATAATCTCTCAGGTGTTGATTGGCTGAAATTGAGAATGATGTCATGAAACTGGTGGTAGCCTGTAAGAGTTTCGGGAGCCAATTATTAAAAAGGCCAAGTGGACAAGTGTGCTTGAGAGAAAGGCTGAGCCTCAGTCTGTGAAGCTGAAAGCACTAAACCGGAGATGACAGTTCCTGTGTCCAAGATTCTTAGCTCAGGAAAAGTGTCACACATTTCTTTCAAGTGGTCTTTCATAAAGTCCCTAGTCCTTTAAATGGTAGTTTCACATTATTACTGATTCCATTATTATTTCTTAAGTGTACAGATATGTCCTCAGTCAGTGAATTATTTACTGTGAAAATGTTCCCTGAAAAAGGTGACTCTGCACAAAAACCATTTAATTGGCAGCTTGCTTATATTTTTACAAAGACCATCCATGATGTCATGTCAGAAAGCAGTCATTTTGTTGTAGTCCTTCAGCAGAACTGAGAGTATTTCACAAGCTGCAGTCAGAGAGAGGAATGCAGAGAGACAGAGAAATAGCTAGAAAGACAGATTCAGATGGAGAGAGAGAGAGAGAACAAACAAAACAAAGATAAAAAGTGACAGTGAGCTAAAGACAGAGACTCCATTTGTCTGGTCACTTCCATTGGCATATCAACCTCAAAGCACACAATCCTATATTGTAATTCCAATGGGAATATTATTATCTAACAAGGCCATTACTCCTAACACTTCCCAGACATTTACTTACTGGGGATTCAACATGTAAATAGATGAGCTTCAAGGGGGCGTTGCAATTCAACCCACCAGGAAGTGAAAGGAGATGGATTGATTTATAGGCTAAAAGAATATAGTTTCCTGATAGTTTGTCACTCAATACAATGATTAAAGTCTGAGCATCTTACACATTCTATAGAACAGGACTGACAAACTTCTTTGGGAAAAATGTTGAACATTTCCATAACAGAGTATTATTCATCTAAGAAAATGACATCATGATATTTTCAGGCAAATGTATGGAATCAGGAAAAATCATCCTGTTTGAAGTAACTAAAGTGCAGAAAAACAAATATAGTATTTATTCACATATTATGAGTTTTCATAATAGTGGGGGATAAAGTTCCAAAAGGCCATCTATTCCAACCAAACTAGTCTTCCAATAGGGAGTTTTGATTGCAGTGAATTGATTTTTAAGGCCAAGGAATCCTATGGTTATTTTCAAGCAAGACAGGCTGTTGTTATTTAAATATGTTGCTCTCTGCCCTCACTGATAGAACAGGGCCATGTTCTTGGATCCACAGAGATGTTTCCCTCTGCATCAAATGGGAATGCATACAGAGACCCACAGTTTTAACTGTAAACCCCAGGAAAGGAAAACTTTCTCACTCATCACTGATAAGGATACAGCTTCCCATATAGCCAGGTCAGCCAAGCCAACCCTGCTCATAGAGGGTTGAACAAACTAATGTGGAATTGCACCATCTGTCATATAATATCTTGCCTTAAGTTCTCATTTTACAGACACCAATATTTCTCCGTTTCAGCCAAACCAATCCCAGGAATTATCTGGTTTCCTTCTCTTTTCCGTGCTCTTAAAGACTCATTACCCCAGGGAACCCTAGAACCTGCCAGCCTATTATATCAATAAGAATGTGAAGTTCCATTTAGTGCATAAGCGAGTGACTTCTCAGTTCAAAGTCACAACCTAGGAAATTTCAGATCCAATACCACAGTAGGAGACGACCTTGTCATTCGGTACATTCCACTTAATGCCACATCACTTTGAAGCTTCCCTACTTAGGAAGATGGCCAATTAAATAAAGCAAGATTAAAGTTTCATTTCCTACCTGAGATTGTGATAGAGGTGAACAGGAGTAAAGGTATGGGTTCTAGATAAAGAGATGAGATGAAGGCTTGTTGGGTTTCAGAAGAAAAAGACAAGTGTGCATAGGATCAGAGATACTGGACACTGAGAATAGTTTTTTACTCTTCTCCATGGAAACCTCCAGATTCTCTCAGGTGCTGATAGGCTGAGAGGGAGAATGATGTCATGAAACAGGTGAAATCCAGTTAAGTGTTTCAGAAGCAAGTTATTAAAAGGGCCAACTGGATAGCCTGCTTGAGAGAAAGGCTACTAGCCCTGCATGCCTCAATTTGGGCAGCTGAAAGCACACAAACCCATGACGGCAGTTACTGTGTCCAAGACTCTTAGTTCAGGAAAAGTGTCACTTATTTCTTTCAAGTGGTCGTTAATAAAAGTCATATAATGACTTTCAAATTATCACAAATTCTTTTATCATTTGTCAAATGTTTATATATGTCCTCAGTAGGTGAATTAGTTACTGTAAAAATCATCCCTGACCAACGCAAATCTTTAAACAAAAAGCGTTTAATTAGATCTTGCTTATATTTTTATGGAGATCATCCAGGATGCCATGTCAGCAAGCAGTCATCTTGTTGTAGACCTTCAAAAGAGCTGAAACAGTTTCATACTGGATTAAAAATGTCAGGCACAGAGAGGGAAACAGAGAGAGAAACAGAGCAAGAAAGAGCCGGAGAGACAGATTGAGAAATAGAGGGAGACCTACAGTGGCAAAGATGAGAAATGACAGAACCTGAGAGACAGAGACTCTATTCTGTCAAGTCACTTTTATTGTCATATCAACCTCAAAGCACACCCTTTTACAGTATAATTCCAATAGGAATTATATTATCTAACAAGGCCATAACACTTTCCAGACATTTTCTTGCTGGGGACTCCACATGTTAATGGATGAGCTTCAAAAGGACAGTGCAATTCAAATCACCAGGAAGTGGAAGAAGATGGAGGGTCTTCTGGGCTAAAAGAATAAACTTGTACTCATAGTTTGTCACTCCATACAATGAGTAAAGTCTCAATAAATTTCAAGGACTAAATAACAGGACTGACAATCTCCTTTGGGGAAAATGTGGAATATTTCTATAACAGAGTATTATTCAGCTAAGAAAATGACATGATATATACAGGCGAATGGATGGAATCAGGAAAAATCATCCTGGGTGAAGTAACTAAAATGTACAAAGACAAATATGGTATGTATTCACTTAATTTTAGTTCTCCTAATAGTGGGGGATAAAGTTCCAATAGGCCATCTATTGTGACCAAACCAGGCTTCCACTAGGAGGATTGGGTGGCAAATAAATGATTTTTTGGTCTAGGGCATCCTAAGTAAATTCAAGCCTTTTTGATTGCTGAGTAGTATTCCATTGTATAAAAATACAATTTCTGTACCCATTCCACCGTTGATGGACATCTGGGTTGTTTCCAGGTTCTGGCTATTACAAATAGAGCTGCTATAAATGTGGTTGAGCAAGTGTCCTTTTTGTGTACTTGAACAAACTTTGGGTATATACCTAGCAGTGGTATAGCTGGGTCTGGAAGAAGCACTATTCCTATTTGTCTTAGAAAGCGCCAGATAGCTTTCCAGAGTGGTTGTACCAGTTTACATTCCCACCAGCAGTGGAGGAGGGTTCCCCTTTCTCCACAACCTCTCCAGCATGTGTTGTCGCTTGAGTTTTTCATCTTGGCCATTCTGATGGGTGTAAGGTCTTATCTCAGGGTCGTTTTGATTTGCATTTCCCTGATTGCTAATGAGGATGAGCATTTCTTTAAGTGTTTTTCTGCCATTCTATATTCCTCTGTGGAGAATTCTCTGTTTAGCTCTGTTCCCCATTTTTTAATTGGATTACTTGGATTGCTGCTTTTCAGCTTCTTTAGTTCTTTGTATATACTGGATATTAGTCCTCTGTCAGATAAAGGGTTAGTGAAGATTCTTTCCCAATCTGTAGGCAGTCATTTTGATGACGGTATCCTTTGCTTTACAGAAACTTTTCAGTTTCATGAGGTCCCATTTATTGATTGTTGCTCTTAGAGCCTGTGCTGTTGGTGTTCTGTTCAGGAAGTTGTCTCCTGTGCCAATGAGTTCTAGGCTGTTCCCCACTTTTATTTCCAATTGATTTAGGGTATCTGGTTTTATGTTGAGGTCCTTGATCCACTTTGACTTTAGTTTTGTGCAGGGTGATAAATATGGATCTATTTTCATTTTTCTGCATGTAGACATCCAGTTGGTCCAGCACCATTTGTTGAAGATGCTGTCTTTTTTCCATTGAATGGATTTGGCTTCTTTGTCAAATATCAAGTATTCATAGGTGTGTGGATTTATTTCTGGGTCTTCTATGCGGTTCCATTGATCCTCCTTTCTGTTTCTATGCCAATACCATGCAGTTTTTATTACTGTTGCCCTGTAGTACAGCTTGAGATCAGGAATGGAGATACCTCCAGATGATCTGTTGTTGTACAGGATCATTTTGGAGATTCTGGGTTTTTTATTTCTCCATATGAAGCTGAGAATCTTTTTTTCAAGGTCTGTAAAGAATTGAGTTGGTATTTTGATGGGAATTGCATTGAATCTGTAGATTGCTTTTGGTAGTATGGCCAATTTCACAACGTTAATCCTACCAATCCATGAGCACGGGAGATCTTTCCATCTTCTGATATCTTCTTCGATTTCTTTCTTCAGAGACTTGAAGTTTTTCTCAAACAGGTCTTTCACTTGCTTGGTTAGAGTCACACCAAGGTACTTTATGTTATTAGTGGCTATTGTGAAGGGTGTTGTTTCCCTAATTTCTTTCTCAGCCTTTTTGTCTTTGGTATATAGGAGGGCTTCTGATTTTTTTGAGTTGATTTTGTATCCTGCCACTTTGCTGAAGGTGTTTATCAGCTGAAGGAGTTCTCTGGTTGAATTTTTGGGGTCGCTCATGTATACTATCATATCATCTGCAAATAGTGACACTTTGACCTCTTCCTTTCCGATTTGTATCCCCTTGATCTCCTTTAGTTGTCTTATTGCTGTGGCTAGGACTTCAAGTTCTATGTTGAAGAGATATGGGGACAATTGTTCTTCATTTTTTTAATTGGATTACTTGATGTGGTGCTTTTCAACTTCTTTAGTTCTTTATATATACTGGATAATACTCCTATGTCACGTATAGGTTTGGTGAAGATTCTTTTCCAACCTATAGTCATTTCTTTTGTTTTGATGACAGTGACCTTAGATTTACAGAAGCTCTTCAGTTTCACGTGGTGCCATTTACTGATTGTTGCTCTTAGAGCCTGTGCTGTTGGTGTTCTGTTTAGGAAGTTGTCTCCTGTGCCAATGAGTTCAAGGATTTTTCCCACTTTTTCTTCTAACTGATTTAATGTGTCTGGCTTTATGTTGAGGTCTTTGATCCACTTGGACTTTAGTTTTGTACAGGATAATAAGTATAGATCTATTTGCATTTTCCTACATGTAGACATTCAGTTAGAGAAGCACCATTTGTTGAAGATGCTATCTTTTTTCCAATGTATGGTTTTGGCATCTTTGTCAAAATTTAGTTGTCCATAAGTGTATGGGTTTAATTTTGGGACTTCTATTTGGTTCCATTGATCCACCATTCTGTTTCTATACCAGTACCATGCAATTTTTATTATTGTTGCTCTATATTGCAGCCTGAGATCAGGGATGGTGATATATCCAGAAGATCTTTTATTGTAGAGGATTGTTTTAGCAATTCTGGGTTTCTTGTTTTTCCATATGAAGTTGGGAATTTTTCTTTCAATTTTTTTTTCTGTAAAGAATTGTGTTGATAATTTGATGGGAATTGCAATGAATCTGTAGATCCTTTGAGTAAGATGGCCAATTTTACCATGTTAATCTTGCCATTCCATGAGCTTGGTAGATCTTTCATTTTTTTATATCTTCTTCTAATTCTTTCTTCAGAGACTTGAAATTATTTTCATGCTATTCTTTGACTTGCTTGGTTAGGGTCACACTAAGGTACTTTATGTCTTTGACTAAATACAAGAACAAATCAAAGATAGAATCCACTATGACCAAGTAGGCTGCATCCCTTGTATGCAGAGGTAGTTCAATATATGGAAATCCATCAAGTGATTCACCATATTAAAATAAATATGTAAGAAAAAATATGATAATCTCCTTAGATGCTGAAAAAGAATTTGACAAAATCCAACATCCATTCATGTTTAAAGTATTGGAGAGATCAGGGATACAAGGCACAGATTTATAAATATAATAAAGGCAATATACAGCAAGCCTATAGCCAACATTAAACTAAACTAAGAGAAAGTTGAAGCAATCCCACTGGAATCAGGGAGAAGGCAAGACTCCCCAATCTCTCCATATCTCTTAAACATAGTTCTAGAAGTCCTTGCTAGAGTAATAAGACAATTGAAGGAGATCAAAGGGATAGAAATGGGAAATGAAGAAGTCAAAGTATCACTACTTGCAAATGATATGATATTACCTGAGTGAACACAAAATTCTGCCTGGGAACTCCAACAGCTGAGAAACACCTTTGGCAAAGTGACTGGATACAAAATTAACTCAAAAAGAAAATTAGTAGCCCTTCTATATACAAAATACAAAAAGGTTGAGAAAGAAAGTAGGGAAATAAAAGGAATTATATTATCTAACAATGCCATATACCTAACCCTTCCTAGACATTTCTTCATTGGGGACAAACCTTTAAAGAGATGACAATCAAGGGAATTTGCAATTCAAATCACCAGGAATGGAAGAAGATGGAGGGAGTTCTACGTTAAAAGAACATAATTATCCTCATAGTTTAAATTAGACAAAATTCCCAACAAATTCAAAGGACTAAAGAAGAGGACTAACATACTACTTTGCTGAAAATGTGGAGTATTTCCATAACAGAGTATTATTCAGCCAAGTAAATAACATCAAATTATTTTCAGGCAAATAGATGAAACCAGGAAAAATCATCCAGGTTGAAGTAACTAAAATGAAGAAAGACAAATATGGTATGTATTAATTTATTAGGAGGTATCCTAACAGTGTGGATAAGGTTCCAAAAGGCCATCTACTATAAACAAATCAGGCTTCCACTAGTGGGATTTGGTTTTAATTGAGTTGTTTTGCCAGGGCATCCTACAGAATTTTTAAAGCAACACATGCTGTTGTTATTAAAATATGTTGTTCTTTGCTCTCATCTGAAATCAGTGCCATGTCCTTTTATCCACAGAGATTCTTCCTTCTGCATCAAATGAGATTATATACAGAGACACACAGTTCAATAATATGCAGAGAGAGACCTTAAAACAACCAGCTCTAAATGAGATTTTCCTATGGAATTCTCCCTCCCTTCAGAGCTCTGCAATGTCAGCAGGAGAGGAGGCATGAAGGCTGTCATAAAGAGGGGGAACTGAGGACACAAGGATAACAATGCCCTGAGAATCATGCCTCAGAGGAAGATGATGCAGCCAGCCTTGATTAGACCTCATAAGCTAGGATCAGACAGAAGGGGAGGAGGACCTCCTATATCAGGAAAGTAGAAAAAGAGAATAGGGGTAGAAGAAGGAGTGTGGGTAGGACTGGAAGGAGAAGAGGAAGGGGGCAGCAGAGGAGATACAATGTAAACAAATCATAATAAATAAATACATAAAAAATGTGACCAAGATGATGAAGTATGAGCTCTTCAAGACTGATGTCTTATAGGGAGTGGTGCCAGGTGCAGCAAGGATGAACTCAGTTTTCTTTAACAGCTTTGGCACTGAGAATCTGAATAAATTCCAATGAGTATATGAACCACACATACTTCACTTGAAGTATTTTATAGAAAAAAATAGAATGTCTCATTGGAAGGTTTCTGAACCTGGGAGCAATGGAAAAGGAGTGTAATGTTCGTTTTATGAAATTCCCACATAATCAGTAAAAGTAATACGTAGACAACTTTTAAAATTACTTTTAACATGGACAAAAATTCAGCTAAAGGAGGTCAGAGTTTGACTGTGTAAGGCATGGTTTCCAGGAACTCATTATGTAGCAGAGAATCCTATCCATGAACTAGTGGTTACCCAGCTACCTCAGACCCTATGAGCTCACATTGTACCACTGAACTAGCAGTGCTGGCCCTAACATAACAAGTAGAGGTTTTTTTTGGAGGAAGACAGCAGGAAACACTGATGCTCTTGTTTCCTAGGGAAATGACGTGAACACATTTCACTGGCTTGAAGGCCCAATTTTAAATGTAAACACCAGGATCAGGAGGGTTCCTCACTTACCACTGAGTAGGACATTGCTAACAATCCAACCAGGTCAGCCAAGGCAAGCGTGCTTAGAGAGGTTTTGCAATGCTAGTATTGAACAGAACCAATTGTCAAATAGATTTTTCCCCTTCATTTCTCCTTTTACACTCACAGATTTTAAATTTTAAGGCAAACCAGTATCAGGAATTTTCTGGTTGGAGTCTGGTAATGGGTGTTCTGCCTCCTAGTCTTGGAAGATGCAGGTCTTTTCTAAGTTCTTTCTCAGACACAAACCTTGATGGTCTTTGCAAAAGGGTCTGAGTCTGAGAAGAAGATTGCAAACTTCCTTCAACATTGGAAAGCAGACTGCCAACTTCGTATAACCTTGAATGAATTCCTTGATGCCTTGCCAGGCGTTACAGATGTGTTGCTAATGTGAAAATATTTTTGCTTTTACCCTTTGCTTTATAAGTGTTGTTTGCTCGTTCAGTAAACTAGGATTTTACCGGGAATCTGTATTATCTCCATTCTTCGCATCTCTTTCTCCCCCCAGTTTCCACCCCCTCTTTCACGTGGACTCTTTTGGTATAATATTCTTTTGACATATATAAATATATATACCTTATTCATTCAAATGCTGATTTATATCTCCCACCCCCAGCCTCTGGGTTCAATTCAGATATTGCATTATGATAAACATGACAAAAAAAAGAAGAAAAAAGAAAAACTTGCCATGATGTTGTGCAAAGGAGGAGGCAAAGGACAGGGGATAGGGAAGGAGCCAGAGTTCAAGAAATGAGTGGGAGAAAAGGGTGAGAGTGCTTGGAGAGAGAGATGGAGGACAGAGCTTGGAACTACATGGAGATGGACTGGACCTAATATATCACAAAGGGTAAGTAAAAGAGGTAAAATCTAAATGTTAGGAAATTATGAGGGCTTGGAGCTTTAGGAGGGAGTAACTATTGTCCAGCATTGTATTCTAGGTTAAGTAAATAAACACAGTCTCTGTTAGGCCCAGCATGAGTCTAAATATAAGAAGGTATGAAGACAACTCAGGAAACTAATCATCAAATGATGCAAAATGGCAAGAGGTTCATTCTGACCATTGTGCAATGGGGTCACCCCTGCTGGTCAGCAAGGAGTGACACTGGGAGACAAAGGCCTTATGTTTTTAAAAGACAAGGTGTGAGGAATTCTAGGGGTTGCCTTCTTGGCAATTCATGATTGGATGAAGTATTTACCTTTTAAAATAATTGGTTTGTTCTGGGCACCCTTAGGTCTGGTCAGCCCTGTCATAAATATCTGATCTTCAAATCAGTTTGGAATTTCCTGCCATATGAGATATAGCCACAGCTACAGGTGGGAGAATGATTAACTCATCCATGTCTGTTTTGAGGAGTGAGGGTTACAGGATTTGGATCAAAGGTCAGGAAAAAGATTGGAGCCATGTGGCCCAGTTTCCAAACAAAGTTCATCTCACAGGCACCAGCCGGTGATTTTCTCTCCATTTAGTAGAGATCTCTGCTTGTTCTCTTCCTTATCTCTGGCTAATATCAGGAACTTTTACATTCCTTGGCTCTCTGGAGAAGCACTAAGAGGCTTTAATTAACATGGACCTAAAACCTGAAAATATAAGTTATAAGGCAATTAAAGAAACAAACATAGGTTACAAAGTCAGTCCGATTCTTTCAGTCTCTGTGTGATGATTTGGTTATATAGCTGTTTAGGACTAACAGCAGCTTTACCAGGAGATAAATCAATAGTAAATATTAATAGTCACTTACAACAATTGGCTCCCAACTAATCTAAGTATTCACACCCCTTAAATCACACTTTATCATAATTTGGTAGGGGAATAAGCTCCCAGTGAAAAAAACCCAAACTTAAACCCTAAAAACTCCCAGGTAAATTACTGTCTCTTTAAGAGAGACTCATAAACCTGCACAGGAGCAAAAGACAGCCTTCTGTGGGCAGACCTAAGATTTAACAAATCTGGCTGCTGAAGTAGTTTATATGAGGGGTACACAAGCATCACTCCTTTATACAGTGGCTGGTTCAACTGGCTCAGTTCCACAGCCATGGAAGGAATGAAAGAAAGTGGAGTCAGACAGACCTCTAGACAGGATTTGGCCTAAAGTGTAGCACATAAAATAAAATATTGCCATGGAAGAGGGTGTTTAATCACTTTTGGTTTCATTTTGGCTGTCATAGTCATGGATCTGGTTGCAAAATGTTTAATGGTGTTGGTTCTTCTCCATTGCTTCTCCAGTAAAGTTGAAGGAGAAAATGGGAAAAAAAAAAAAAAAACACACACAAGGATTGGAATACTAAGTTACAGTCAAGAAAAAGGGCACTCTTCCTAATAATTAGATTAATAACAGCTAAATTTCAAAGCTCTCTGGTTGTAAGATACTTGTCAGCTCTTTCTGGTAAAGTCCACCAATTCACTAAAACAAGAATAAAAATAACCACCTGGGCTTTATTTGTTACAGCATAAACTGGCACAACTGACCACTAAACTTATTTTTTTTTTGTCTCTTTGTTTGATTTTTATTTTAAAGACTTAGACTTAAAATGATACTGATTAGAATATATGTATATATATATATATATATATATATACAAGTTGGTGACGGCACATGCCTTTATTGTGAAGACAAATTATAAAGAAACAGGAAGATCTCTGAGTTCAGGGTCAAGCTTATTTACGTAATAAATGCCAGGATGGCAACTCCTGCTATTTAGCCATTTGTAGAGAAACTCTAAGATTCAAAATGACAAAATTTTCCTAAGGTTACCATATAAATTCTTTTTCTTAATAATAGATGTTATGTCCTTACTGATGTAAAGGTGAGATTCACATAATTTTTAGGTTTATGTAAACAGAGATAATGTCACAGTGCTCTGAAAACTGCCTTATCCTTTTTAAATGTGAGATATTTTCATGGGGGAAATGTTGGTCATGCCTTTGTAAAAAAAGATACAAGAGGCTTAAAGATGGCAAAGTACCTTCCAACCTAGTTTAGTCTTAAAAACCCAAAAATTATATTCATATGTTTAAAAAACAAAGCTGTCCATCCCATATCAAAAAGTGAGCAAGTCAAAGATTAGTCAAAACCAATGTAAAAACACAAATACAAGATGCTTGGGACATAGTTATGACTAAGGGTAAGAGAGTATACATGTTAATGCTAAGAGAGTTTATATAGAGTTCGGCTCTAAAAGCATAATTGTCCAGTCTGTATTAAAAAGGGGCAATTCAAAATATAGCCACTATCAATGTAAAGCACAGGTATAAGATGCTTAAATGCTAAAGGTAAGAGGGAGTTAAAATTAAGTTTGGCTATAAAGGCATAACTGCCAAGTCTATATAAACAAGGGAATAGGACAAATAGCTACAACATATGAAAATATAGGACTAAACCTCAAGATAACTTAGAAGCCCCTCTATCTTCTTCCACTTCCTGGTGTTATGAATTACAATGTCCAATTGAAGCTCACCTATTTACATGTTTAGTCACCAGTAAGCAAATATCAGGGAAGCATTATAAGGTATGGGGCGCCGGGCAGCCTTTGATCGCCGGCCCTGTGAGGAGACCCCCTGGGGCTCGCGGGGTGGATTCAGAACTTCAGTGCTAACGGGTAAGTTCTGAGAGGCATGTGTGTCTGCTCTTAAAGAGATATCGCCCCATTTAATTCTCTCAGTTGCTCTTACATTTGTTTTGATGGCTTTAGCGATTTTTCTTTTGGTATTCATTTTGTTTCCATAAAGACTGGTGTTAAAGTGCTTTGTCTCTGTGGGACATCGTTAGATGGATGTATATAAGCCGCAGTGTCCTCCCCTCCCTTTTTGGTTTGCCATTGGGTACCGTTAGCCGGACGTACATAAGCTGTGGTGCCCCTCCCTGTGTCAGTTTCTCTCGCAGATAAGGGAGCAACATGGGAGCTTCACATTCGGTGATCAGGTCACTTCAGTCGCTTTTAAAACAGCATGAATTAAAGCTTTCAAAAAGAACGTTAAAAGGGTTTATTATGGAAATTGATCGCATCGCTCCCTGGTTCGCATGTTCAGGGTCGCTGATGCTTGCTGCCTGGGATAAGCTAGAAGCTGATTTACAGAGGGCAGAAGAAAATGGAAAGCTAAAAGCTGGAGCTAGGTCATTGTGGATTTTAGTAAAATCTTGCTTTGAAGATGAAAAATGCCACCCATCTGTAGCAGCTGGCCAAGGGGTGTTAGAGGAATTACAAGACAGCATGTCAGAAACAGAACGGGATAAAAGGTTGGGGGCCCTTAAGGAAAAAGAAAAAGACGTCTTTAAGAAAAAAGACCCTTCTGCGGATGTTAAAACCGCAGAAGCGAGAAGTAAGGGAAAGGATGCCCTGGGAAAGGTGAAAAGGGGAGAAAAAAAAAAAAAAAAAAAAAAGGCCTCTTTATCCGATAAAAGAATTGGAGGCTTTGGGACTTGATAGCTCCAAATCTGAGCAGCTAAATTCCTCCGAAGGGTCAGATTTGGAGGTAGAAACGGCTTGCTATGAAGAGCAGAGGTGCCACCCTGAGGAGCCACTGTTAACACCAGATGGAGAACAAAAGAGGGGAGGAGCTGAAATTCGCAGGGCTTTCTTGTTAACCCCTAAGGCTCCTCCGCCTTATGTTGAGAGACACAGTTTGGATTCCTTCTTTTCAAAAAGGGATAAAAGAAAGCTTTTACAGGCCTTCCCTGTATTTGAGGCTGCGGAAGGAGACCGTGTTCATGCACCGGTAGAATATCCCCTTGTTAAAGAACTTGCTGAATCGGTTAACAAATACAGGGTAGATGCTAATTTTACGATCATGCAGCTTGAAAGACTTCTAGCGTGGCCATGACCCCAAATAATTGGCAAAATACCATAAAAGCTGCTCTCCCTAGGATGGGACAGTACTTAGAATGGAAAGCCTTGTGGTATGATGCTTCCCAAACTCAGGCAAGGGCCAATGCCTATGCAGAAGACAATCAGCGGCAATGGACCTTTGATTTGCTAATGGGGCAAGGCCAGTTTGTTCATGTTCAGACAAATTATGATTGGGGAGCATATGGTCAGATCTCTGCTGCCGCTATTAGAGCATGGAAAGCCCTTTCAAAGAAGGGTGAAGCCGGAGGACACCTGACAAAGATTATACAAGGCCCTCAGGAGTCATTCACAGATTTTGTGGCCAGAATGACAGAAGCAGCAGGTAGAATATTTGGAGATCTGGAGCGAGTTAGGCCAATGATAGAACAGCTGGTATATGAAATGCTTCCCCAGAATGTAAGACAGTCATTACTCCTAGAAGGAACAAAGAGCTAACAGATTGGATAAAAGTTTGCCTAGGACTCGGAGGCCCGCTTACCAATGCTGGCCTGGCGGCAGCCATAATACAAGCCAAGAACTGCCCAAGTTCTGGAAACAATAAACTTTATTTTAATTGTGGCAAAATGGGTCATTTAAAAAGAGACTGTCGTGTGTCTGTGCAAAAGAAAGTTCCTGGACTTTGCCCTAAGTGTAGAAAAGGCAATCACTGGGCTAATGAATGCTGTTCAGTTAGAGATATTCAGGGAAAGCTTATCCAGCACTAAACTACCCCTAATGAGAGGAATGAGAATATTCCAAAAAACGGGTCTCGGGGCCCCAAAGTCTCAGGGCCCCAAAAAATATGGGACACAGGCAGACAACAGGAGGGTTTATCCAGCTGTAGAGCAACAAGAGGATCAGCAGGGCTGGACCTGCGTTCCACCTCCCAGTTCTTATTAATGCCACACATGGGGGTGCGACCTGTCCCAGTGGAGTTTGAAGGCCCCCTGCCTGAAGGAAATGTCGGTCTTATTTTTAGTTCGCTCCTCTCTCACTTTAAAAGGACTTATGGTCCATCCTGGAATATTAGATCAGGATTTTACGGGACAGCTGCAGGTGCTTTGTTCCTGCCCCCAAGGCATATTTTCTATTTCTCCTGGAGATAGGATTGCTCAATTAGTCCTCCTCCCAAGCCTTCATGACTGTTTTCCATCTACCAGGACACCAAGGGGCACAAAAGGACTCGGTTCCACAGAAACAGATTTTGCTCATTTGGTAGTTGATCTTAAGACTAGACCTACCCTACAAATACAAATAGAAGGAAAAAGTTTTACTGGTATTTTGGACACAGGGGCTGATAAAAGCATTATCTCTTCCACCTGCTGGCCTAAGGCATGGCCTATTACACAATCATCCCACTCCTTACAAGGGTTGGGATATGAGGCCAGCCCTGCGGTTAGTTCACGTCCCTTGATGTGGCAAGCACCAGAAGGACAAACAGGAAGTTTCATACCATATGTTCTTCCTCTCCCTGTCAATCTCTGGGAAAGAGATATTTTTCAGGATTTAGGATTGGCATTGACCAATGAGTACTCTCAACAAGCGGTTGATATAATGAAAAGGATGGGTTATAAGGAAGGAAAAGGCCTTGGTAAACAGGAACAAGGGAGATTACACCCGATTTCACAGGAAAGTAATACAGGGAAACAAGGCCTGGGTTTTCATTAGCTGCCATTGAGGGTTCCATGCCCATATCTTGGCTCACAGAGGAAGCTGTATGGGTTCCTCAATGGCCCCTTTCCTCTGAAAAGCTGTAAGCCACTACAAGGCTGGTTAAAGAACAGGTACAGCTTGGTCATTTGGAACCATCTACTTCCCCCTGGAATACACCCATTTTTGTTATAAAAAAGAAATCAGGAAAATGGAGGCTTCTCCATGATTTGAGGGCTATTAATGCACAGATGCGATTATTTCAAACAGTGCAACGAGGCTTGCCTCTGCTTTCAGCCCTGCCTAAGCAATGGAGAATTATAATAATAGACATCAAGGATTGTTTTTTCTCCATTCCATTGTGCCCACGAGACAGACAGAGATTTGCCTTTACCCTACCTGATGTTAATCACCGTGAGCCAGACCAAAGATATCAGTGGATAGTTCTACCTCAAGGCATGGCTAATAGCCCCACCATGTGTCACTTGTATGTGCAGGTGGCTCTTGAACCAGTTAAACAGCAATTTCCTTCCTTGTTACTGATTCACTATATGGATGATATTCTCTTGTGCCATGAGGAGTTAGCCATCTTGCAAGATGCGTATCCTTTGTTGCAAAAAACCCTGCAACAATGGGAATTGCATATTGCCACTGAAAAGGTCCAAAGTTCAGAAGTAGGTTCCTTTCTAGGGACTGATATTTATCCAGAACGAATAGTTCCTCAAAAAATAGAAATTCGCAGGGACCATTTGCATACCTTAAATGATTTTCAAAAATTATTAGGTGCTATAAATTGGCTTAGGCCATTTTTAAAGATTTCTTCTGCTGAATTAAAACCCCTATTTGATATTTTGGAAGGCGATGCTCATATTTCTTCACCCAGAGCCTTAACACCAGCTGTAAGCCGCACCCTGCAAGTGGTAGAAGACGCTTTACAAGATGCCCAATTAAAACATGTAGATGAAACTGACCTGTGTGTCATTAAAACTAAACATTTACCAACTGCTTTATTATGGCAAGATGGACCCTTATTGTGGGTTCATCCCAATGCTTCTCCTGCAAAAATTATTGAATGGTATCCAGATCCAGTTGCTCAACTTGCACTTCGTGGGTTAAAAGCAGCCATTACATACTTTGTGAAGGAGCCAAAGTTCTTAATAGTGCCTTATACAGCTCATCAAGTTCAGGTATTGACTGCTACCTCTGCTACTTGGGCGGTGCTAGTTACCTCCTTTAGTGGTTTGATTGATAATCATTATCCTCGACACCCTGTTTTGCAATTTGCTTTAACTCAAGAGGTAGTCTTCCTGCATGTAACGTCCCAGAAATCACTTCGGGATGGACTGGTAGTTTATACAGATGGGTCAAAAACAGGAGTAGGAGCTTATGTGGTTAATAATAAAGTTGTTTCTAAGCAATATCATGAGACCTTGCCTCAAATTGTAGAATGTTTAGTAGTGCTAAAATTTTTGAAAAAACTTCCAGGTCCCTTAAATATTGTTTCTGATTCTAGTTATGTGGTAAATGCAACCAAAATCTTAGAGGCTGCTGGATTGATTAAAGCATCTAGCAAGCTTGCCAAAATTTTTCAAAGGATTCAGTTTGCCTTAATTACCAGAAGATCCCCTGTTTTTATTACACATATTAGGGCTCATTCCGGTCTACAGGGGCCCATGTCCAATGGAAATGACCTGGCAGATCGAGCCACAAAGATGATTGCATTTGCCCTCCTTTCAAATTTAGAATTGGCTAAGGAGTTTCATAAAAAATTTCATGTTACAGCTGAGACATTGCATCATCGATTTGACATAACTAGGAAAGAAGCTAGAGATATTGTTACCCAATGTCAAAATTGCTGTCAGTTTTTACCTGTGCCTCATGTTGGGATTAATCCCAGAGGAATCCGTCCACTACAGATGTGGCAAATGGATGTTACTCACATTTCATCTTTTGGCAAACTACAATATTTACATGTTTCCATTGATACTTGCTCTGGAGTTATGTTTGCTTCTCCCCTGACTGGAGAAAAGGCAGCCCATGTTATTCAACATTGCTTGGAGGCATGGAGTGCCTGGGGAAAGCCCAAAATTCTAAAAACTAACAATGGGCCAGCCTATACTTCTCAAAAATTTGGACAGTTTTGTCATCAAATGGGAGTGACCCACCTAACAGGTCTCCCATACCACCCTCAGGGACAAGGTATTATTGAACGTGCTCATCGCACTCTAAAATCCTACTTAATAAAACAAAAAGGGGGATTCGAGGAGGCTCTGCCCTAGGTGCCACGAGTGACTGTTTCCTTGGCACTCTTTACTCTCAATTTTTTAAATTTGGACAGTCAGGGCCACTCAGCCGCTGATTGCCACTGCTTAGAGCCTGATAGGCCTAACGAAATGGTCAAATGGAAGGATGTCTTGACTGGTCAGTGGAAAGGCCCGGATCCTATTTTAATAAGATGCAGGGGAGCTGTCTGTGTTTTCCCACAGGAAGAAAACAATCCATTCTGGGTACCGGAGCACCTCATGCAAAAGCTCGCGGCAGCTGAAGATGATACTCCAACGAATATACCTGCAACTAATTCCAGTTCTTGCTTGGATCCTTCTAAATTGGGTTCCTAGTATTGTCGGGGTACAACGTTGTGCCATTTTGTCTGCATTCCCGAAGCCTATGCAGTTCAGACATAATTCATTGACTTTCCCAAAATTCTTCTCATCCAATAAAGATTTAGACCTGCCTTATTTGCCTTATGATGAGACTGAGGCTTCATTAGGGGAAAGCCATGACTTTCCAGAAGCTGGCTCCCTTTGCTTTCAAATCGAGGATTCCGTAGGAGATTGTGTTCAGCTTACCAAAAGGATTCTTGGTTCATTTGGCTATAAGGATTGGGATTGGGAAGTTATGTCCCAAAAGGAAAGGGATAGTAAGGACGCCATCGATATCTATTATACCTTTTCGCATAAGGTCACCTGGATAAACGGTTCCTTTTCAGGACCAAATTTTTTAGATAAAGATAGACCTCTTCAACCTAGGGTGGCCCCTTCATGTGCATGGGAGGATGATGGGTCCATCCCTCCATGGTCTGACTGCCAGTCGCGCCTTACTCCATGGGCTGACAAAAAATAAAACCTTTTCCTTTTCCCCAAATATGTTGATGGATCCTACAAAAAGTATGGTAATGAAAAAGGGGCTCTTTATACAACATCGAGATATGACCCCTTTTTATAAATGGATACTTTGTGGGATAAATGGTAGTTGTACGGACCTCAATCCTCTGGGATTCATTAGTGGTGGTACTGTAGGGAAATCGATCGTCATGGGCACCCTAAATGGTACTGCGTTAAAAAAAAAGGGTTATGGAAATGATAAATGTAACAAGGCAAATTACCAATTGGAATAGAACCATTACAAATCAGACGGCTTTTCCGCCTAGTCCTGTCTGTGTTTATCCCCCTTTTTTTTACTTGTTTTGTCCAATAATTCTTTTAGAAATTGTACCAGTGAGACATGCTGGATGTCGCAATGTTGGAATGCCAGGCGTTACACTCATGCCCTGGTTGTTAGAGTCCCGCAGTGGATCCCAATCCCTGTGGAGACTCAATCCACCCTCTCCCTGTTTATACAGAAGAGAGATTTTGGCATCACCGCAGCCATTACTGCCATCGCTGTCAGTGCAGCTGCTGCCACTGCAGCCGGCCTGGCAATGGCAAATTCAGTCCAAACAAGCACAACAGTAAATCAATTGTCAGCAGGTGTGGCTGAAGCCATGAACCTTCATATATCTGCTAGCGCGCAATTAAAAGGTGGATTGATGATTCTTAATCAGCGTCTGGATCTTATGGAAGAAAGAATATTTATTTTATTTCAATTGGCTCAATTAGGATGTGAGAGAAAAATAGGAGCACTCTGTATTACCAGTGTACAATATGAAAATCTTAACTGAGCCACTAATTTGTCCAGGAAATTGTCCTTATATCTTGCAGGAAACTGGTCAGAAGGATTTGAAGAAATGCTTGAAGAGCTAAGGGCGGTGGTGGTGACCATTAATTCTACTCAAGTGGATTTATTGCTCTCAGATGGCTTATTATCCTGGGCTTCTTCCGTCTTTTCTTATTTTAAGAAATGGGTGGGTGTTGGAATGTTTGGTGCAGCCCTATGTTGTGGCTTAGTGTTCTTACTTTGGTTGGTCTGCAAGCTCAAAGCCCAACAACAACATGACAAGGTTGTGATCGCGCAAGCACTTGTGGCCTGGGAACAAGGATCATCTCCCAAAATTTGGTTATCTATGTTAAAAAATTAAAAGAGACTGTGACACTCAGTCAATGCACCTCAGGGGTTTTATCCATTGCACTGAGCCGATGAGTGATCCAAGTCACAATGTTGCCTTTGCCTAAGTGGCTATGGTACCTAGATAGGAGGATGACAGCCCTTGCACTCCCTGGAATTTTATTCCATTGCACGGGAATGGGTGTCACCTCCATTTTTAATCTTCTCCCTTAGCCCCTGCACCCAGAGGACTTGTCTCCATTGCACCTAGTGGGGTAAGGGACTAATCTAAAGCTCTTGATCGCTTACTCCCCAAAGAAGGAGTTCGCTTGATCGAGCTTAGGGCTCTCTTGTGCTGTGCTTATAAGGCTTTAAGGCAGTTTTCATTTATTAAAAGAAAAAGAGGGAAATGTGGAGAGCCGAGAGAATGCAATCGCCATTAGGAGATGGCGCCGACATCCGGCTCTGGCGCTAATGAACAATAATAGAGTGCGTGTGCAAGTTGCAAAAGCGCGCCAAGCCACTGTCCAGCCTGGGGGCGTTACTGCCCAGTCCGGGGCGTCACAGGGGGCAATGGGCAAGCAGCCAACCAGCGGAGTACACGCCGCCATAGGGTGTATTTAAGCAGCACCATTCCGGCAGTTATCGTCTTCCTCTATTCATCGTAATAAACGTTTACTGCAGAAGGATCCTTGTGTCTGCGTGGGTTCTTGCTGGCAAGACGATTGCACGGGTCACACACTCACATTTGTAAAGGAAACTTTAGTAACATTTAAACCACACAGAGAACCCCACTCATTAATAGTGGGAGATTTCAATATCCCACTCTCAACAAAGGACAGGTCAACAAAACAGAAATTAAACAAAGAAACAATAACTCTGACAGAGGTCATGAATCAAATGGACCTCACTGACACCTACAGAACCTTTCACCCAAAATCAAAAGAATTTATGTTCTTTTCAGCACCTCATGGAACCTTCTCCAAAATAGACCATGTATTTGGTCACAAAGCAAGCCTCAACAGATACAAGAAGAATGAAATAATCCCTTGTATCCTATCTGATCAAATGGACTAAAACTGGACCTTAATGACAAAAATATCAAAAGGCCTACACACACATGGAAACTGAACAACTTGCTTCTAAATGAGAGCTGTGTCAGAGAAGAAATAAAGAAAGTAAAGACTTCCTAGAATGAAAATGAAGGTACAACATACCCAAACTTATAGAACACAAGGAAAGCAGTGCTAAGAGGAAATTTCATAACACTAAGTGCCTTCAAAAAGAAATTCGAAACATTTCTTGCAAACAACTTAATTGCTCACTTAAAAGCCCTAGGGGGAAAAAAAAGAAGCAGACACACCAAAGAGGAGTAGATGGCTGGAAATTATCAAACTAAGGGCTGAAATAAAAAAAATAGAAACAAATAAAACAATTCAAAGAATCAATGAAACCAAGATCTATTTCTTTAACAAGATAGACAAACCCTTAGCCAAACTAACTAAAAGGCAGAGAAAAACTATCTAAATCAACAAAATCAGAATTGAAAGGGGGACATAACCAGGGACACTGAAGAAATCCAAATAATAATTAGGTCTTCAAAAGTTGACATGCCACAAAATATGAAAATCTAAATGAAATGGACAATTTTCTTGACTGATTCTACATGCCAAAGCTGCATCAAGACCAGGTAAATCAATTAAATAGTTCTATATCCTCTAAAGAAATAGAAGTTGTCATCAAAAGGCTATCATGCAAAAAAAGCCCAGGGCCAGATGGTTTCAGTGCTGAATTCTACCATACCTTCAAATAAGAACTAACACCAATACTCTTCAAACTATTCCACAAGATAGAAGCAGAAGAAAGACTACCAAATTCATACTATGAAGCCACAGTCACCTTGGTACCTAAACCTCACAGAGACCCAACAAAGAATAAGAATTTCAGGCCAATATCCCTCATGTACAATGATGTGAAAATACTCAACAAAATACTTGCAAACCTAATCCAAGAACACATCAAAGACATCATCCACTATGAACAACTAGGCTATATCCCAGGCATGCAGGGGTGGTTCAGCATATGGAAATCCATCAATGTGATCCACCACATAAACAAACTGAAGGAGAAAAATCACATGATCATCTCCTTAGATGCTGAAAAGGCATTTGACAAAATCCAACATCCATTCATGTTTAAAGTCTTGGAGAGATCAAGGATACAAGGCACATAACTGAACATAGTCAAGGCAATATACAGCAAGACCATAGCAAACATGAAACAAACAGAGAGAAACTTAAATCACTGAAATCAGGGACAAGGCAAGATGGTCCACTCTCTCAATATCTCCCCACCATTGTTCTTGAAGTACTAGCTATAGCAATAAGACAATGAAGGTGATGAAGGGGATACAAATTGGAAAGGAAGAAGTCAAAGTATCACTGTTTGCAGATGATGTGATAGTATACCCGAGTGATCCCAAAAATTCTACCAGGAAAATCCTTCAGCTGATTAACAGCTTCAGCAAAGTGGCTGGATTCAAAATTAACTCAAAAAATCAGTAGCCTTCCTGTATACAAAAGACAAAAGAGCTGAGAAAGAAATTAGGGAAACAACACTATTCATAATAGCCACAAAGGACATAAAGTATCTTGGTGTGAACCTAACCAAGCAAGTCAAAGACTTGTATGAAATAAATTTCAAATCTCTGAAGAAAGAATTAGAAGAAGATATCAGAATATGGAATGATCTCCTATGCTCATGGCTTGGCAGTAAAAATGGTCATCTTACCTAAAGCAATCTACAGATTCAATGCAAATTCCCATTAAATTACCAACATAATTCTTTACAGACCTTGAAAGAAAATTTGTCAACTTCATATGGAATAACAAGAAACTCAGAATTGCTAAACAATTCTCTATAGTAAAAGATCTTCAGGAGGTATCTTCATCCCTGATTTCAGGCTGTACTATAGAGCAACAATACTAAAAACTGCATGGTACTGGCATAGAAACAGACCGGTGGATCAATGGAATAAAAAAAAGACCCTGACATAAATCCACACACTTATGGACACCTGATTTTTGACAAAGATGCCAAATCCATTCAATGGGAAAAAGACAGCATCTTCAACAAATGGTACTGGTCTAACTGGATGTCTCCATGTAGAAAAATGCAAATAGACCCATACTTATCACCCTGCACAAAACTAAAGTCCAAGTGGCTCAAAGACCTCAATATAAGACCAGGCACACTAAACCACTTAGAAGAAAAAATGGGGAATACCCTTGAACTAATTGGCACAGGTAACAACTTCCTGAACAGAACACCCACAGCACAGGCTCTAAGGCCAACAATTAATAAATGGGAGCTCATGAAACGAAAATGCTTCTGTAAAGGAAAGGACACTGTCCTCAGAACAAAACAACAGCCTACATATTGGGAAAGGATCTTCAGCAAGCCTGTATCTGACAGAGGGATAATATCCAGTATATATAAAGAACTAAAGAAGTTAAACAGCAAAAAAATCAAGTAATCCAATAAAAAAAAAAAAGGTGTACAGACCTAAACAGAGAATTCTCTGCAGAGGAATATTGAATGGCAGAGAAACACTTAAAGAAATGCTCAATGTCCTTAGTCCTTAGTCATCAGGGGAATGCAAATCAAAGCAAACCTAAGATTTCAACTTACACCCATCAGAATGGCTAAGATCAAAAACTTAAGAGACAACACATGCTGGAGAGGTTGTGGAGAAAGGGGAAACCCTCCTCCACTGCTGGTGGGAATGTAAACTGATACAACCACTCTAGAAAGCAATCTGGCACTTTCTCAAACAACTAGGAATAGCACTTCCTCAAAATCCAGCTACATTACTCCTAGGCACATATCCAAAAGAGTCTCAAGTACACAATAAAAACATTTGCTCAACCTTTTTTGTAGCAGCCTTATTTGTAATAGCTAGAAGCTGGAAACACCCTGTCAGTGGCAGAATGGATGCACAAATTGTGGTATATCTACACAATGTAGTATTACTCACCAATAAAAAACAAGGAAATCATGAAATTTGCGGGTAAATGGTGGGATCTGGAAAAGATCATCCTGAGTTAGCTATCCCAGAAGCAGAAAGATGCACATGGTGTATCCTCACTCATATAGTCATATAATATAGGACAAACCTACTAAAATCTGTACACCTAAAAAAACTAGTCAACAAGGAGGACTCTTGCTAAAATACTCAATCCTTATCCAGAAAGGCAAATAGGCTGGATATCAGAAGAAGTAGAAAAGAGGGAACAAGTCAGGAGCCTGACACAGGAGGGGACCTCTGAAAAGCTCTGCCCTGCAGACTATCAATGTAGATGCTGAGACTTATGGGCAACCTTTAGGAAGAGTGCAGGGAATCTTATGAAAGAAGTGGGAAACAGTATGATCTGGAGAAGACAGGAACTTCCCAAGAAGAGCAACAGAACAAAAAAATCTGAGCACAGGAGTCTTTCCTGAGACTGATATTTCAACCACGGACTATGCATGGAGATAATCTAAGACCCCTACACAGATGTAGCCCATGACAGTTCAGTATCCAAGTGGGTTCCATTGTAATAGGAACAGAAATTGTCTCTTGCATGAACTGATTGGCCTGTTCTGTAATTACCTCCCACTGAGGGAGAAGCAGCATTACCAGGGCACAGAAGAAGATAATGCACCCACCCCTGATGAGACCTTATTGACTAGGATCAGAAGGAAGGAAAAGAAGTCCTCCCCTATCAGTGGACTTGGGGAGGGCATGCATGCAGAGGGTGGAGGAAGGGAGGAATTGGGATGGGAGGAGGGAGAGAACCACAGGGGATATACAAAGTGAATAAAATGTAATTAATAAAGAAAAATATATAACAAAGGTCCCAATTAATTGCTTTTTTTTCTGAGAGTTTCCTTGGTCAGGGAGCATGATCCAGTAAGTAATTCTCAAGCACAACCTTCACTTGGGCCTTTTAATAACTGGCTCCTGAAACACTTACTGGATTTCACCATTTTTTTCTGAAATCATTCTCCCTCTCAGCAAATCAGCACCTGAGAGAATCTTGAGGTTTCCATTGAGGTGAGTAAACAAACTCCTCAGAATCCAGTATCTCTGTCGTGTACACAACTGACTTTTATTTGTGAAACCCAACAATCCTTTATCTCATTCCTTTTTCCAGAAAAAACAGGTTTACTTCTGTTTACCTCAAGACAATGTCAGGTAGGAAGTGAAAATTTGTGTTTATTTAATTGTACAATGGATGTACGGAATATTCACAGTGATGTGGGATTAAGGGGAATGTACCAAATAACAAGGTGGTCTCCTATTGTGCTCTTGGATCTGAAATTTTGTAGATTGTGACTTTGAACTGAGCAGTTAATCCTGTACTCACTAAAGGTACCTTGACTTTCTTATTAATATCATAGGCTGGAAGGGTCTAGGGTTCCCTGGTGAAACAGAGAAAGACCTTTGTATTTAAAAGTAGAACTGAGTGGCAATGAACTCTTTGACATAGGGTGCTGTCCCACACTACTTTTCCCAACCCTCTATGAGTAGGGTTGCCTTGGCTGACCTGGATGGAACAGCAGCTGTGTACTACTCTGAGGTTGTTGAGAAATCCTCGTGGTCATGGGTTAACAATTAACACTGGTCATTTAGGACAGAGAAAAGAGTCCATGTTATATGCCAGGACAGAAGAGCAGAGGTGTTTATTAATGTTGTCTTCCTGACAAACCATCTAAGCTTGGTGTTAGTGCCAGCACTGCTTGTTCAGAAGTGCCACCTGAGCTCATGGGATCTGAGGTAGCTGGGTAACCATGCTAGTTCATGGCTAAAATTCTCTGCTGTATAATGAGTACCTTGAAAGCTTGCCTATCACAGTCAAACTCTGCCCTCCATTAGCAGAATCTTTTCTCCATGTTAAAAGTCATTGTAAAAGTTCTCAACATATTATTTGTATTATGTGGTAATTTCATATAATATACATTACAATCCTTTTCCATTGCTCCCAGATTCAAATTCCTATCCATGTGTCACACTAAACTATTTTTTCTTTAGAATACATCAATTGAAGTATGTGTTGTTCATATACTCATTGGAACATGATTAGAATTTCAGTGCCAAATTCCATAAAAAAAACATAATTCATCTTTTTAGCACCCTGACACCACCCACAAGAAGACACCAGTCTTCAAGATGTCTATACTTCATCACCTTGATCACAGTTTTTCTTATGTATTCATTATGATTTGTTTACTTTTTATCCCCTCTTCTGCCCCCTCCCTCTTCTCCTTCCAGTCTCAGCCACCCTCATTCTTCTACCCCTGTGACCTCTCTCTAGTTCCCTGAAAGGGAAGGTCCTCCTCCTCCTCCTATCTGACCTTAGGTTATCAGGTATCACCAAGGCTGGCTGCATCATCTTGTGCTGTGGCCTGATTCTCAGGCCATTGTTCTCCTTGTGTCCTCAATTCCCTCTATTTATGACACTCTTCCTCTCTCCTCTCCTGTAGTCTTCCTAGAGGTCTTAGGGAAGGGAGAATTTCATAGGGAAATCCCAATTAGACCTGGATGTTTTAAGGTCTCTCTCTGCATAATTTCAGATAGCAGGTCTCTGTTCAATTCCATTTGATGCAGAAGGAAGCATCTGTTTAGATGTAAGAACATCACACTGAACTATCAGTTGACGGCAGATACCACCATATTTTAATAACAACAGCCTGAGTTGCTTGAAAATTTCTGTAGGATGTCCTGGCCAAACAGCTCAATTAACTGCCACCCAATCACCCTAGTGCAAGACTGCTTTGTTCACAATAGAGGGCCTACTGGAACTTTTTCCCTCACTATTAAGAGGCCTTCTCACAAGTGAGTACCTAACATATTTCTGCATTTTTGTTACTTCACACAGAATGATTTTTCCTGGTTCCATCATTTGCCTGAAAATAACATGACATGATGTCATTTTCTTGTCTGAATAATACTCCATTATGGAAATATTCCACATTTTCTCCAAAGGAGATTGTCAGTCCTATTCTTAGACCTTGGAGTTTGCTGGGATTTTAATCATTGTATTGAATGACAAGCCATCAGGATAACTGTATTCTTTTAGCCTAGAAGTTCATCCATCTTCTTCCACTTCTTGGTGATTTGAATTGCAATGTCCCCTTGAAGTTTATCTGTTTACATGTTGAGTCCTCAGTGAGGTTATATCTAGGAAGTGTTTGGAGGTATGGCATTGTTGCATAATATAATTCCTATTGAAGTTATACTATAGGAGGATGTGGTTTGAGGTTTACATGCCAATGAAAGTGACCAGACAGAATGAAGTCTCTCTCTCTGTCTTTGTCACTTTATATATATATTTTTATGTCAGTATTGGTCTCTCTATCTGAATCTGTCTCTCTAATGTTTTTTTTTATTTCTCTCTGTCTATTTCTATCTGCTTGCTGCTTGTGTTACTTTATGAAAAGCTCTAACTTCTCCTGAAGTGCTTGCAAGACATGTATAAGTGCTTGATAAGTGCTTGCAGACATGTAACTAGA
Organism: Meriones unguiculatus; assembly: GCF_030254825.1. Taxonomy (NCBI): domain Eukaryota; kingdom Metazoa; phylum Chordata; class Mammalia; order Rodentia; family Muridae; genus Meriones; species Meriones unguiculatus. Next base: position 10,589,908 of record NW_026843709.1, read on the forward strand.
TGGTCTATGTAAACATATAAGCAAGGTCCCGATTAAACACATTGTGTTCAAAGATTTGCCTTTGTCAAAGAGCATTTTCCGTGGAAGTAATTCACTGACTGAAGGCACATGTTTGCTTTTAACAAATAATAATGGAATCTGTGATAATGAGAAACTCACATGTCAAGAACACATTACTTTATTAATGACTACTGAAAGAAATATGTGACACATTCCTGACCTAAGAGTCTTGGATATTGGTACTGTCATCTCTGTATTGTGTGCTTTCAGCTACCCAGATTAAGGCATGTATGTTTGCTCAGACTTTCAAGTAGGCTGTGAACTTGGACCTTTTAATAACTAGCTCCTGAAACATACGGGGTTTAATCGGTTTCATGACATCATTCTCCCTCTCAGGCAATCAGCACCTGAGAGAATCTTGAGGTTTCCATGAAGATGAGTAAACAAACTTTCCTCAGTGTCCAGTATCTATGATACTGTGAACATGTCTTTTTTTCTTTTGAAACACAACAATCCTTTAATTCTTTACATTATCAAGATCCCACACCTTTATTCCTGTTTGCCTCTGTGACAATATCATATAGGAAATGAAACTCTAATGTTTATATACCTGGACAGCTTCCTAAGTAGGAAACTTTCAAAGTGATATGGGATTAAGGGGACTGTACCAAATTACAAGGTGTTCTCCTACTGGTTTGTTCACAGTAGATGGCCTATTGGAACTTTATCTCCCACTATAAGGAGACCTCCTAATAAGTGAATAGATACCATAGTTCTCTCTCTACATTTTAGTGACTTCACCCAGGATGATTTTTTCTGGTTCCATCCATTTGCTTGAAAGTATCAAGATGTCATTTTCTTATCTGAATATTAATCCATTACAGAACTATTCCACATTTTCCCCAAAGAAGATTGTCAGTCTTGTTCTTTAGAACTTGGAAGTTGCTGGGACTTTAATCATTGTATTGAATGACTAACTATCAGGATAACTATGTTTTTTTTTAGCCTAGAAGTCCTTCCATCATCTTTTATTTCATGGTGATTTGAATTGAAATGTCCATGTGAAGCTCATCTTCTTAGATGTTGAGTCCCAAGTAGGGAAATGTCTGATATGGGTCAGGAGTTATGGCCTTGTTAGATAATATCATTCCTATTGGATTTATATTATAGGAGGGTGTGCATTGAGGTTGATATGCCAGTGAAAGTGACCAGACACAATGGATTCTCTGTCTCTTGGTCTATGTCACTTTATATATTGTATTTTGTTGTTTTCAGTCTCTCTAATTCTGACTCTGTCTCTCTAGTTCTTATCTCTAACTGTCTTTCTCATTCTCCTACTTTGGGTCTGGTGCTTGTGGTTTAGTATGAAAACCTGTCATTTCTGCTGAAGGAATTCAACAAGATGACTGCTTGCTGACATGACATCATGGATGGTCTCTGTAAAATTATAAGCAAGGTCCCCATTGAATGCTTTTTATTCAAAGAGTTGCCTTTTTCAGGGAACATTTTCCCAGTAAGTAATTCACTGACTGAGAACATATCTGTGCATTTAAGAAATAATAATGAAATCTGTGATAATGTGAAACATGTCAAGAACATGTGGCTTTATTAATGACCACTTGAAAGAAATATGTGACACTTTTCCTGAACTAAGAATCTTGGACACAGGAACTATCATCATTGTTTTTGCTTTCAGCTATCCAGACTGAGGCATGTAGGGCTGCTCAGCCTTTCTCTCAACCAGGCTGTCCACATGGCCATTTTAATAACTGGCTCCTGAAACTCTCATTGGCTTTCACCTGTTTCATGACATCATCCACCCTCTCAGGCAATCAGCACCTGAGAGAATCTTGAGGTTTCCACGGAGATGTGTAAACAAATTTCCTCAGTGTCCAGTCTCCTTATCTTGTGCACACTTAACTCTTTCTTGTGAAACCCAAACAGCCTTTTTTTTCTTCCCTTTATCCACATCCCACTCCATTACTACTATTTAGCACTATGACAATCTCAGGTTAGAAATGAAACTGTACTGTTTATTTAATTGGACAGCTTCCTAAATCAGGAAGCTTCATAGTAATGTGGAATTAACAGGAATGTACCAAATGAGTAAGGTGGTCTCCAACTGTGGTCTTGGGTCTGAAATTTCCTTGGTTGTGACTTTGAACTAAGCAGTTACTCCTTTACTCATTAATGTCCCTGAACATTCTTATTTATATAATAGGCTAGCAGGGTCTTGGGTTCCCTGGGTTATTGAGCCTTTAAGAGCAGGGAGAAAAGAATGTAACCTGACCCATCCTGATGGCTAGTAGAACAGTGTCCACCTGAAAGAGGGAGTGTAAATGTGGAGACAGAGATGCAAAGAATGGACACAAGACAGATTCCTTATCAAATCTCAGTTTACTGAATGTGCAAACAATACTTATAAAGCAAAGGATACAAGCAAAATGTTTTTCACAGTAGTAACACATCTGTGCCACCTGACCTGTTAACAAGGAATTCACTCAAGTTTACAAGTTTGTTGTCTGGTTCTAAATGTTGCAGGGAGCTTCCTACTTACTTTGCAGGCTCAAAACATACCACTTGCAGAGACCTCCAAGAACAGTTTCCGAGACATGGAACTTTAAGAAGACCCTCTTCTGGCAAGGACATGAGGCAGAATTCCAATTACCAGACTCCTTAAGTTTCCCTTTCTTTGTTTTATGGAGAGCTTGTCTTAGGTTGGCAAAATACACTCTTTTCCTTACTTGTCATCAACGTCTTGGATGCCATTTTTTACAAGCCCCTGCCTTAGGTTTGAAAAACCACAACTTGATACTTACATATTATTGACTTACCTGCATATAAAATGGGGTTGTTAGATTTCTTTAATTTAAATTCATACAACTGCACTTGCATGCATTGAAGTTGTTGAATTAGTAACTGTAACACATAAGTAAGGCAGGCACAGGCCAACAAACCTATAATTGCCAGGTCCTCAATTCTCAGTCCCCACTTAAACACAGAGTCAAAGGATGGAAAGTACCTCCTGAGGCTAGTAAATATATCCCAGGCTGTATTGGCCAATTCTAACCTAGGTTTCTTGGCAGAATCTTTGTCATGGTTCTTATTTCTCATTGTTAATATGTTCAATGAGAAGTTTTTGCTATGACCAAATACCAGCAAGGTGATACTGAACCTGAGTCCAATTAAATTCTTTTTCATCATACCAAGATTCAGAAACTTTAACAGGAATCATAATAAAAGCAGGTTGCTTAACAACTAATACTGAAAGAGCATTATTATCAGCACTAACACAATTAGTAAGATTGTAATATACACTTTCAATTGAATAGGTATGAATGTTCTTAAAATGTCTTACTACAATGTTTCCAATTAGCAGTAAATAAGGAGGATTAACACATGCAAAAACTGAAATATACTTAATTAATTTAGCAAAGCTACTTGCATTCCGAAAGAGAGAGTGCCTAAATATCCCAAATCATCAGACAATTTCCATATGGACAATTTCCATACTTTGGTTTGGCTTTTTTTTTTTTTTTATCTGATGTCCTCCAAAGTCCAGCACAAACAGCTTTTTCTAAAACAAAGATATTTTGAATGCCTTTGCCACGAGCCAAGTTCTTAATACCCTTAATGATAGACCAGTCCAATCCATGACTATAAATTCAGGGTTATTATCCCAGTAGTCGATGGTGGGTGTTTCTCAGATGCATCTTTTCCAAAGAACCATTAGTCAAGGACAAGTGTGTTGATTCCCTTTCTCATGGGATAGGTCATTCTTAACTGCTGTAGGAAGGGACAATGATAACCCTCCAAAGTTCCACTTAGCCTATTTGCAAAGGGAGGCTTGAGCTGCCACCCCAACTTTGAAGTAGTAGGCATTCCATCTTATGACCTGGACAGGGGAGACTGGTAAGCTGTCCTAATGAATATTCTCTCTGGTAAAGCTAAGAGGATGACCTCTTCCTTTTCTTAAAAATTTAAGAGTCTGTTTTACTTGTGTTCCTTCAAAATCAGGAAAACCCAGCAACCCAGTGTTGTTGACATAAACAAGGACTTCTGGATCATCACAGGAAACTGAATGTAGTACAGATGGATTAGGAACATATGCCCAATAAACAGTCATCTTTACTGAAGGAATTTTCATTGACATAATTATCATTGTCAGGAGAAAACTCCTCAACCACTTGCTGCACCAGACATTCTAGTAGCCATAGAGCTACACCATTTTCCTGTGGAAAAACACAGACAGATCCTTATCCCCATATGAGTACAGGGTTGGGTCTATGCCATTGATTTGTTAAAGGACCTCCATTTTACTCTAGCAAAAGTTTTCTTGGTTTCTCTATGCCAAAATCTATCTGCTGCAGATTTACCAGGCTTATCCAAATTTTAAAAATTTGAACGAAAAGAATATGATTAAGATGAGTCTTAGGTGTCCAGGGGATTAGCTCTTCTTTCTGTATTTTTTGCAAATAAATCTTAATTGTTTAGTGGGCATGCTCTACCATGTCTTGTCCTTGAGGATTATAGGGTATTTATTTATATGAGAAACTTGAAACTGTTGACAAAATCTTTTAATGATTTGCTGGTATATCCTGTTACATTTAGTTTTAAATTGCTTAAGAACTACTACAACATTAAAATCCTGTAGATAATGAGCAATAACATTTTTATAGCTTTTCCTTGTTGAGGAGTTGCAAAAATAAATGTAGAATAGGTATCTTGGCAAACATGTACATACTTTAATTGTTTAAATTCAGGAATGTGAGTAATATCCATTTTTCAAACCTGATTTGGAACCATTCTATAGGAGTGACTCCCAAATAAGGAACAGGCTGAAATTGAGGACAAGTACTGCAAGCCTTGACTATACTACTGGCCCATTCCTTAGTCCATCCATATTTAAGTCACAAGGTTTGACTATTAAGATGATGAATACTATGGGCATTCAGGGCTCCTCTTTACTGTGAACAATAAAATTTTGTGTCTTTATCTGCCAATGCATTTACTTTAGACAGGAGTCCTGGCAAATTAGAATGAGCCCTCAAATGTCCTATGAAAAATAGAAAGTTTTTTTTTTGTATCAAATTTTGAATTTTTAAAAATAAAATTCTAGCAGGAGACGATGTCTGAATTTGATCTGCTGTCTCAAACCTAGGCAAAAACTGAGCTACATATGCCCTATCTGTAAAAATGTTCAAAGTCTGATTATTATAACTTTGAAACACAGCCAATACTGCAGATAACTCTGTTATTTGCACAGATATGTTAAACACTTGAAAAGATTTTTTTTTTTTTATTCTATAAGCATAGGCACCAACACCAGATAATGAACCATCAGTAAAGACTGGTAAACTAGCAACAATTGGGCTAACTTTGGTTTTAAATGTAAAAACTATCCGTTGCATCTAGAAAAACTGAATTAAGTTTTTTTTTTTTTTTTTTTTTTTTTTTTTTGTGTGTGTGTGTGTGCCTCAACAGGTTGGATTCTGTCATAATAAGCTTACATATGTTAAAATGCCATATTTATCAGATCTCTGACAAGTCTGAGGGCCAGCATATTTGAGTTACTGTTTGTCTAACTTTATCATTTGCTCTAAACTTCATCCTATAAAACATGATGTTATAATCTCAGTTTTGGCATATTTTTTCAATGAATGTTTTAGAAACAAATTTTAGGTAAATATATAAAGGTAAACTTTATGGTTTCCCACTTTAGATTTAACCTTAAAACAAAAAAACAAACAACAACAAAAAAAACATAAATGAAAATAGTTTTGTAAAACTCAATCTTGTGCTCAACTATAATCTTTAGCATGACTGTAAATATGTTCTTTTTAAGCTAAAATCAAAATAAAAATTTGAATTAAACCTAATTTATGCAGGGGCTCACAAATCTTATGAATCCTATCATATTGTTTTAAAACTTAACAGCAAAAAATTAAAGGACAAAATTTTTATTTAACATTAAACAGAGAAGTAAACTTAGCCTGTAGCCCTCAACAACAACAACAACAACAACAAAAGAAAAATTATTCTGGCCATACTAAATGTACAGGCCAGAAGAAACATCATTAAATCATTCATTTATGTATTGACAACCAAGCATATATTTTATTTAATGGTTAATAATGGTCTATATATAACCCTGCATAAAACCTGGACTAAAATGGAACTGTAGTCCTTTTTATTCCTACAAAAGAGCATAAGCAAACATTTTGCATTGAAGTATCTCCAGCCTTAGTAAATGAAGAACAACAATTTTTATAGGTTGTATAGATTTTTTTTTGAGTGAATTTTGTATCCAGCCAATTTTGCTGAAGGGGTTTATCAGCTGTAGGAGTTCCCTGGTAGAACTTTGGGGTCACTCAGGTATACTATCTTATCAGCTGCAAATAATGGTACTTTGACTTCTTCCTTTCTTATTTGTATCCTCTTTATCTCCTTCAATTGTCTTATTGCTCTAGCAAGGATTTCCAGAATTATGTTGAAGAGATATGGAGAGAGTGGGCAGCCTTGCCTTGTCCTGATTTCAGTGGAATTGATTTAAGTTTCTCTCCTTTTATTTTGATGTTGGCTAAAGGCTTGTTTTATATTCCTTTTACTATATTTAGATATGTGCCTTGTATGCCTGATCTCTCCAATATTTAAACATGAATGGATGTTAGATTTTTTCAAATGTTTTTTCAGCATCTAAGAAAATTATCATGTGGTTGTTTTCCTTTCATTTTAATTTAATATGTTGGATCACATTGAGCCATGGGAGCTATCCTTCTTCTGGACTCTATGTGTGTGGAGGGGACCCATGAGGGATTCCACACTTTCTGGAATCTGTGGAACATGTGTCCAGTATGGGCTGATCGAGTCCTGGTATTTGGATATTCTTGTAACTCCAAGATGAAAACTTTGGATTTCTACGTTCCTATGTATCTCTCTGTGTGTGTCTATGTTTATCTGTAGAGTTAGATATTTTTAGACATGAGACAATTTAAATCAACACCTCTGAGTTTGATCCTGGACCATTGGAGTTAAATTCTAGAAAATACTTCTACATGTTATCATGTATTTCAAAATAGTATCTCTTGGACAGTCTAAGAGCTTAAAACAGTTTCTCCAACGTTTGGGGAAAATTAAAAAAATGCTGGTATTTATGTTATTAATTTTATGAGGTAAAACCAAGCCAATTAAACAAAAACTGCAGTTATTACAACATATCATACAAAAAAACTATAAAAATATGTTGTTCTTCATTTATAAAGGCTAGAGATTCTTCGATGCATAATGCTTGATTATGTTCTTTTACAGGAAAAAAAAAAAAGGATTACAGTTCCATGTTAGGCCAGGGTTATGCAGGGTAATATAAAGATCATTGTTAACCATTATATAAAATATATGCCTGGCTGCCAGTACCTAAATAAATTTTTTAATGCTGTTTCTTCATGGCCTATAGATTTAGTATAGCCATTATAGTCCAATTTGCTGAGGACTACAGGCTTAGTTCTCTGTTTAATGTTAAATAAAACTTTTGTCCTTTAATATTTGCTGTTAAGTTTTAATACAGTGTGATAGGATTCATTAAGATTTGCTAGCCCCTTTATAGTTTTCAATTAATTTTAGTTTAAAAAGATCCAATTTAAAATCATGCTAAAGATTATAATTGAGTGCAAGATTGAGTTTTATCTATTCTTTGTTTAGGTTTTTTGTTATTGTTGCTGTTTTTTTTTTTTTTAGGTTAAATCTAAAATTGGTAAGCACAAAGTTTCCTGATATAGATCTAGCTAAAATTTGGATCTAAAACATACATTTGAAAAATATGCCAAAATTGAGATTAAAACATCCTGTTTTATAGGATGAAGTTTAAAATAGGTGATAAGTATAGACAAAGAGTAACTCAAATATGCTGGCCCTCAGACATTTCAGAGAGCTGATATATATGGCATTTTAACATATGTAAGCTTATTATGACAGAATCCAACCTGTTGATGCACAAATATATATATATATATATAAATTATATATATATATTATATATATTATATATATACAAATTATATATATATATATATATGTATAATTCAGTTTTTACAGGTCCAATCTATAGTTTTCACATTTAAAACAAAAGTGACCCCAATTGGTGATTCTTTAAGGGTATTTACTGATGGTTCATTATCTGGTGTTGCTGCCTATGCTTATAAAAGAAAAACAATATCTTTTTAAGTGTCTAACACATCATTACAAATAACAGAGTTATCTGTAATATTGACTGTATTTCAAAGTTTTAATAAGTAGTCTTTGAACTTTTTACAGATAGTGCACTTGTAGTTCAGACTTTGCCTAGGTTAGAGACTGCAGGTCAAATTCAGACATCTTCTGCTGTAATTTTATTTTTAAAAATTCAAACTTTGATACAAAAAAACCTTTCGCTTTTTTTATAGAACATTTGAGGGCTCATTCTAATTTGCCAGAAGCCCTGTCTAAAGTAAATGCATTGGCAAATAAAGTCACCAAAGTTTACTGTTCACAGTTGAAAAGAGGACAGGATACCCATAATATGCATCATCTTAATAGTCAAACCTTGAGACTTAAATATGGATTGAATAAGGAACAGGCCCATAGTATAGTCAAGACTTACAGTAATTGTCCTCAATTTCAGCCTGTTTCTCATTTGGGAGTCAATCCTAAAGGATTAGTTCCAAATCAGAATTGGCAAATGGATAATACTCCTATTCCTGAATTCAAATAATTAAAATATGTACATGTTTGTCTAGATACCTATTCTGGATTTATTTTTGCCATTCCTCAACCAGGAAAAGCTGCAAAGTATTTAAATACTCATTGTCTACAGATTTTAATGTTCTAGGAGTTCCTAAACAATTTAAAACTGACAATGGAACAGGATATACTATCAAATCTTTTAAAGGATTTTGTCAACAGGTTCAAGTTTCTCATATAACTAAAATACCTTACAATCATTGAGGACAAGGCATGGTAGAGCATGCCCACTGAACAATTAAGATTTATTTGCAAAAACAAAGTGGGAGCTACTCCCCTGGATACCTAAGAAGCCTCTTAATCATGTTCTTTTCATTCTGAATTTTTTTTTCCAATGCAGTTTACTCAGAAACCTTGAACAATCCTCGGACCCTGGGGAAAGCCAGCCCACAGCTTAAATAGCCTCTGGGTAGCCAACCCAGGCGTGCCATGTGGGCAATGCAGATAGGTCCACATACAGGGAAGCAAGCCAGATCCTCAGCCTTAGCCAAATGTGGAATTGCTCCTGACAGAGAGCACTCACCATCGGGAAGGTTGAAGGCGGAAACCAGCTCCATCTTTAATGCGCAGCATTACATAGCTCTCTACAGTTCCCCCTTTTTGTTTTAGACGCATCAGGCAAGAGCAAAGGTCTGATCTCTGCTATTAGAAATAAATTGGGACTTTGTACTGATGTTCATTTAGGTGTCATCCACCCAAAGAGCATCAGACCCGTCTGATACCTTTTTCTCAGAGGCGGGACCTGGGGCATCAACCCGCATGCAACCAGACATGCTCTTCTCTGGGTCCAAAGCGGCTGACCCTGAGTGCAGTGCTTAGCCTCGCATCCTGAGCGTAACATTTTAGCTTTTTATGGTATCCAACCATGCTTGGGGAGAATGTCCTGCTTCAATGGCTGTAAAGGCCTGAATGATCAAGGCTGCATCACACTGTTGTGAGACTCTAATCTTGCATATATACCACAGGCAAACCAAGGAGACCAACACCAGAAGGCCTGCTAACGCTCCCATGCCCGCCCATTCCTTCAGATGATTCATGGCTGCAGCAATCCATGATGATAATCCTGTGGCTAGTCCTGTGTCCACTCTGGTAGAATTTACTATGACAATGGCCACTCTCAGCTGCTCCATCGTAGTATCGAATTCTCCAGTCCAATTACCTAAAATATAGCTCGACAATTGTTTAGACAGATTTGCAGCACAGGAAAAATTCTCATGTTATATGCTAGTGACTCAAAGTCCAGCATATTTTCATTGATAGCCAAGTTGAGCGATTTGCCATAGGGTATCAATTTGCTCCTGCACGAGGTCAATCCTCTGATTGAACACCATCAAGCTTCCTTTTAGTTGAGCATTAATTCCTTTATGTACAACTAAGGCATGAGCTACATTGGCTAAATGATTGTTCAGGGTCTGAGCAGTCTGCCCAGTATGACTCATGGCTAATGCCCCGGTGGTAGCTCCAACAGCCGCCAATGAGATGGTAGTAACAATGGTGGCTGTAGTTCCAAGATCCCTTTTCTGTCTGAAGAGAGTCATAGCGTGAGGGGCATCAACGGGCACAGGAATGCAGTGAGGCATGCGAGTAACCAGGGCATACCTAAATTTACTAGCATTCCAGCATTGGCCAAAAAAGCAAGTATCATCACCACAATTACTTGGCTCTATCTGGCTAATAATGAATAAAAATGGGGGATATAGACAAACAGATGTGGGCTTATAGGAAACATTATGAGAAGCCTTAACCCCCTCGTTGGAACATCCTGCGTCAGTTCTAGAACTAGCAGTGGTGGTGTCCGAGGTCTGAGTAGGTTCAGGAGACCATTGCCCCCAGGGGCGACGTGCTCCATGCCAATTGACTAACTCCATGTTTTCTTACACTTTTGAAAGTCATTTAAGGCTCAACCATGTTTGTAGCAACTTTATTTGTAATAGCCAGAAGCTGGAAACAACCCAGATGCCCCTCAACTGAAGAATGGATGCAGAAATTGTGGTACATCTACACAATGGAATATTACTCAGCAATGAAAAATAAGGAAATCATGAAATTCGCAGGTAAATGGTGGGATCTGGAAAGGATCATCCTGAGTGAGTTGTCCCAGAAGCAAAAAGACACACATGGTATATACTCACTCATATAGACATACAACATAGGACAAACCCACTAAAAACCTGTGCATGTAAAGAAACTAAGCAAGAGAGAGGACCCTAACTAAAATGTCCAATCCCCATCCGGAAAGGCAAAAAGGATGGACATCAGAAGAAGAAGAAAACAGGAAACAACCTAGGAACCTACCACAGAGGGCCTCTGAAAGCCTCTGCCCTTCAGACTATCAAAGCAGATGCTGAGCCTGATGGGCAACTGTTGGGCAGAGTGAATGGAATTTTAGGTAAGAACTGGGAAAGTGTAAGAGCTGGAGAGGACAGGGTCTCCACAAGGAGAGCAACAGAACAGGAAAATTTGAACACAGGGAACTTCCCAGAGACTCATACTCCAACCAAGGACTATTCATGGAGATAACCCAGAACCCCTGCACAGATGTAGCCCAGGGCAGTTCAGAGTCCAATTGGGTTACATAGTAATGTGAAGAGGGACTGCCTCTGACATAATCTGATTGGCCTGCTCTTTGATCACCTCCCCCTGGGGGGGAGCAGCCTTACCAGGCCATAGTAGAGGACAAGGCAGCCACTTTTGATGTGAACTGACAGACTAAGATCAGAAAGGAGAGGAGAAACTCCCCTATTAGTGGACTTGGGGAGTGGCATGCAAGCAGAGGGAGGAGGGAGGGTGGGGTTGGGAGGGGAGGAGGGAGGGGCCTATGGGGGGATGCAGAATGAATAAAGTGTAATTGATGAAAAATTTTAAAAAAAGAAAAAAAAATAATCATTCTGAATGTTTAAAATTTGGGAAAAACATGGTAAATCTGCAGCAAATAGATTTTGGCATAAAGAAACCAAGAAATCTTTTGCTAAAGTGAAATGGAGGGATCCCTTAACAAATCAATGGCATGGACCTGACCCTGTACTCATATTTGGATATGGATGTGTATGTGATTTTCCACAGGAAAATGGTGCAGCTCTATGGTTACTGGAATATTTGCTGCAACAAGTAGATGAGGAGTTTTCTCCTGACAACGATAATGATGTCAATGAAGACCCCTTCAGTCAATATGACTGTGTATTAGGTGTAAGTTTATAATCTACCCCTACTACATTAGGTTTCCTGGGAAAATCCAGAAGTGATTGTTTATGTCAACAACACTTGTTTGCAGGGTTTTTCTGCTTTTTGAGGAAAACAAACAGACACTTAAAATTTTCAGACACTTAAAAAAAACACTTAAATTTTCAGAAACAGAAAGGGGTCCTCCTCTTAGCTTTACCAGTGGGAGAATTCATCAGGACTGCTTACCAGACTCCCCTATCCAGGTCATAGCTCGAGAATACCTACTATTCTAAAGTTGGTGGCAGCTCAAGTGTCCCTTTGCAAACAGGCAAAGTGGAATATAGGAGATATTATTGCCCCTTTCTATGGGGGCTAAGAATGACAGTCTTACATCTCCAATGAGTTACCCACACTATGAGAAAGGGGATAAATTTTCTTTTCCTTGACTGATGGTTCATTGGAAAAGATGCATCTGAGAAACACCCAACATCTACTACTGGGACAATGACCAAGAATTTAGATTCATGGACTGGACTGGGCTATTTTTAAGGGTATTAAGAACTTTGCTTCTGGAAAAGGCAGTCAAAATTCCTTTGCTTCAGAAAAAAGTTCTTTGTGCTGAAGTTTGGAGGACTTCAAATAAAAACTGGCCAGTATGGAAATTGGTGTCTGTGTTGGAATATATAGTCATCCTTTCTGGGAATGAAGGTACCTTTGCTAAATTAATCAAGTATACTTCTGTTTTGACATCTGTTAATCCTCCTTATTTACTGCTAATTGGAAACCCTGTAGTAAGATCTTTTAAGAACAATGATACCTATTCAATTGAATGTGCATATTACAATCTTACTCATTGTGTTAGTGCTGATAATAATTCTCTTTCAGTATTAGTTGTTAAGCAACCTGATTTTGTTATGACTCCTGTTAGGGTTTCTGATTCTTGGTATGATGAAACAATTTATTTGGACTCTGCTTCAGAATCACCTTGCTGGTATTTGGTCTAGCAAAAACTACTCATTGGACATGTTAACAATGAGAAATGAGATCCATGACATAGAATCTACCAAGAAACCTAGGTTGGAATGGTCCAATACAGCCTGGGATATATTTACTAGTCTCAGGATGCTCTTTCTATCCTTTGCCTCTGTGGTTAAGTGGGGACTGACAATTGAGAGCCTGGCAGGTATGGGTTTGTTGGCCTATGCCTGCCTTTCTTAAGTGTTACAGTTCCTTCTTAATCAACTTCAATGCATGCAAGTACAGTTGCATGAATTTACAATAAAGTTTTCTAACAATTGATATGCAGGTAAGTCACGGACTGGTAAGAATAAAATTGTGGTTCTTCTAACCTAAGACAGAGGCTCATAAAAATATGATCCAAGATCTTGATTACTAGGAAAGAAAAAATGCATATGTCACCAACCTAAGACAGGCTCTCCATAAAGCAAAGAAGGACAAATTGAAGTGGTCTGGTAATTGGAATTCTGTCTCCTGGCCTTGGCAGATGAGGGTATTATCTAAGTTCCATATCTCAGAGACTGTCCTTGTCAATCTCTGGAAGAAGGGTGTTCTGAGCCTGTGAAGTAGCTAGCAAGCTCCCTGCAAGTTTGGGAACCAGATAGCAAACTTAGTGAATTCCTGGATGCCTTACCAGATGGCACAGATGTGTTGCTACTGTGGAAAAAAAATTGTTTGTACCCATTGCTTACAACTGCTGTTTGCATGTTCAGTAAACTCAGACTTGATCAGGATTTTATCTTGTCTCCATTCTTCACATCTCATTCTCCACATTTACACTCCGTCTTTCAGGTGGACCCTATTCTAATAGCCCACAGGATGGTCAGTCAGGTTACTTTCTCTTTTCCTTGCTCTTAAAGCCCCAATACCCCAGTGAACCCTAGATCCTACGAGGCTATTATATCAATAAGAATGTGAAGATACATTTACTCAATATGCAAGCAACTGTTCAATTCAAAGTTACAACCTAAAAAATTTCAGATCCAAGAACACAGTAGGAGACCTCCTACTCATTAGGTACATTCCCCTTAATCCTACATTGCTTTGAAGCTTTCCTACTTAGGAAGCTGTGGAATTAAATAAACATTAAGTTTCATTTACTTCCTGACATTGTCACAGAGGTAAAAAGAAGTAAAGGTGTGAGATCTGTACAAAGGGATGAGATAAAGCTTGTTGGTTTCACAAGAAAAAGTCACATGTGCACAGGATCAGGGACACTGGACAATGAGGAAAGTTTCTTTATTCATCTCCAAGGAAACCTTAAGATTATCTCAGGTGCTGATTGACTGAGAGGCAGAATGATGAGATGAAAAAAGTAAAAGCTAGTAAGAGTTTCCAGAGCAAGTTATTAAAGGGCCACATGGACAGCATGATTGAGAGAAATGCTGAGCAGCCCTACATGCCTCAATCTGGGCAGTTGAAAACACAGAACACAGAGATGAAAGTTCCTGGGTCCAAGACTCTTAGTTCAGGAAAAATGTCATATATTTCTTTCAAGTGATTTTTAATAAAGTCATGTGTCCTTGACATGTGAGTTTCACATTATGACAGAGTTCCTTATTATTTGTTAAATGCTCAGATATGTCCTCAGTCAGTGAATTACTTAGTAGGAAAATGCTCCCTGACAAAGGCAAATCTTTGATCAAAAGTTTGTAATTAGGACCTTGCTAATATTTTTACAGAGATCATTCAGATGTTATGTCTACAAGCAGTCATCTTGTTGTAGTCCTTCAGTAGAACTAAGAGCTTTTCATACTGAACCACAAGTGGCAGGCAGAGAAAGGGTGACAGAGAAAGAAGGAGCTTGAGAAACAGATTCAGAAAATATTAAGACAGAGACCAATAGAAACAAACATATAAATTGACAGGGACCAAGAGACAGATACTCCATTCTGTCTGGTCACTTTTATTGGCATATGGACCTGAATCCATAACCTCCTATAGTATAATACCAAAAAGAATAATGATTTATAATTTTTATATTATTTTTTATTAATTACACTGTATTCATTTTGTATCACCCCATAAAGTACTATCTCCTGTCCTCCCAAAATCAACATTCCTCTCCCTTGTCCACTCATGCCCCTCCCAAAGTCCAAAGATAGTGGAGATCGTCCTCTCCTTTCTTCAGAACCTAGTTTATCAGATCTCATCAGGAATGGCTGCACTGTCTACTCCTGTGGCCTGGTAAGGATGCTCCCCCATCAGGGTGGCGTAATCAAAGAGCAGGCCATTCAGTTCATGTCAGAGGCATTCCCTCTTCCCATTACTATGGAATCCCCTTGAAAACTGCCATGGGCTACATCTGTGCAGGGTTCTAGTATATCTACATGCATGGTACCTGGATGGAGTATGAATATCAGGAAAGACCAACGTGTTCATATTTTTTTTTTTGGTTCTGTTGTTCTCCTTGTGAGTTCCTGTCCTCTCTAGAACTTACTGTATCCCACTTATTTCATAAGATTCCATGCACTCTTCCCAACAGTTAGCCATAAATCTCAGCATCTACTTTGATAGTCTGTAGGGCAGAGCCCTTCAGAGGCACTTTGTGGCAGGCTCCTAAATTGTTCCCTGTTTTCTTCCTCTTCTGAGGTCCATCCTCTTTGCCTTTTGGGTTGGGGATTGAGCATTTTAGCCAGAGTCCTCCCTGTTGCTTAGTTATTTTAGATGTACAGATTTTAGTATGTTTATCCTATATTATATGTCTGTATGAGTGAGTCTATACTGTGTATGCCGTTCTTTATCTGGGATAACTCACTTCCAGAATCCACCAATGACCTGCAAATTTCAAGTTTTCCTTGTCCATATTGTATACTTGGGCTTTCTTTAGATATATGCCTAATAATGGTATAGCTGGAAGTTGAGGAAACATTATTACTAGTTGTTTGTAAAAGTGCCAGATTGATTTCCAGAGTGGTTGTACAAGTTCACATTTCTACCAGCAGTGGAGGGAGGGTTCCTCTTTCTCCACAACCTCTCCAGCATGTGTTGTCACTTGAGTTTTTGATCTTGGCCATTCTGAAAAAGATGAAATCTCTGGGTACATTTTATTTGCATTCCCTCGATGGCCAATGAGGCTGAGCATTTCTTTAAGTATTTCTGAGCATTCAGCCCTGAGCATTCAGGCTGCAGAGGAAGATGATGCATCCAGCATTGGTGAGTCCTGACTTGCTTGGTTAGGGTCACACCAAGGTAATTTCTATGTCTTTGACTGATTACAAGAACACATCAAAGATATCATCCACTATTATCAAGTAGGCTTCATCCCATGTATGCAGAGGTGGTTTGATATATGGCAATCCCTCCATGTGATCCACCATATAAAAAAAAAATGTGAGAAAAAAGGAAAAATGTGATCTACTATTTTAACAAATTGAATGAAAAAAATAACATATAACAATCTCCTTCGATGTTGAAAAAGCATTTAACAAAATCCAACATGAATTCATGCTTACATTATTGGACATATCTAATAGTGAACTCCTACGGCTGAGAAACAACTTCAGTAAAGGGGCTGGATATAAAATTAACTAAAAAAAAATGAGTAGCCCTCCTGTATACAAAAGACAAAAGGACTGAGAAAGAAATTAGGGAAAAAATATATTATCTGACAAGGCCATATCTCCAAACATTCCCAGACATTTCCTAATTGGGGACCATACATATAAATAGATGGACTTAGAGGAGATATTGCAATTCAAATCACCAGGAATGGAAGAAGTTGGAGGGACTTCTAGGCTAAAAGAACACAGTTATCTTGATATTTTGTCATTCAAGACAATGATTAAAGTCCTAGCAGCTTACAAGGACTAAAGACAGGAGTGACAATCACCTTCAGAGAAAATGTAGAATATTTGCATAATGGAGTATTATTCTGCTATGAAAATTACATCAAGATATTTTCAGAAAAAAATGGATGGAACCAGGAAAGATCATCCTGGGTTAAGTAACTAAAATGCAGAAAGACATATATATTATGTATTCATTTATTAGGAGTTCTCCAAGTAGTGAGGGATAAAGCTCCAATTGGCCATCTATTATAACCAACCCAGTCTACCACTAGGGGAATTGGGTGGAATTTAATTGAGTTGAAGGGCCAGGGCATCCTATAGAAAATTTCAAGTTGCTCTCTACCCTCAACTGATATATCAGTGCCATGTTCTTGGTTCCACAGAGATGCTTCCTTCATCAAATGGGATTGCGTACAGATATCCACAGCCTGATAGTTCGCAAAGAGAGACCTTAGAACATACAGTTGTAAATTGGATTTCCCTCTTTAATTCCCCCTCTCCTCAAAGTTCTGGAAAGCCTGCAGGAGGGGAGGCTTGAAGAGTGTCATAAGTAGAGTGAATTGAGGACACAAAGAGAACAATGCCCTGAGCATTCAGGCTGCAGAGGAAGATGATGCATCCAGCATTGATAAGTCCTGACAGAAAGGGGAGGAGGACCTCCCCTGTCAGGTAACTAGAGAAAGGTCATAGAGATAGAATAAGGAGGCTGTGTGGGACTGGAAGATGAAGAGGGAGGGGATAGCAATGGGGATACAAAGTGAACAAGTCATAATAAATAAATGCATATGAGAAGCTGTGATCAAGGTTAGGATGTATAGAGCTCTTCGGGACTGATGGCTTCTTTTTGGGAGTGTTACCATCCTGCAGCAAATATGAGCTCAGTTTTCTTTAAGGGACTTTCACTGAGACTCTGATCATGTTGCAGTGAGTATATGAACAACACACACTTGAATTGATATAATTAAAACAAAATTAGTGTGACACATGGGTAGGAATTTGAACCTAGGAGCAATAGAAAAGTAGTGTAATGCATATTATATGAAATTCCCACAAAAGCAATGAAAATAATATGTTGACAACTTATAAAATGACACTTAACATGGAGAAAAGATTCCACTAAAGGAGGGCAGAGTTTGACTTTGTAAGGTATGCTTTCCAGAAATTCATTATGTAGCAAAGAACCCTTGCCATGAACTAGTTGTTACCCAGCTACCTCAGACCCCCAGGGCTAAGGTGGTACCTGTGAAGAAGCAGTTCTGACATTAAAATTATGTTTAGATGGTTTGTCTGGAATACCACAGCAGAAAACACAGCAGCTCTTTGTTCTAGGCATATAACAGGGACACATTTCTCTGTCCTCAAGGATCATTTTAAAATATAAACCACAGGACCACTAGGGTTCCTCACTGTCCACTGAGAAGGACACAGCTGCCCATCCAGCCAAGTCAGCAAAGGCTCATAGAGGTATGCCAACAAAAGTGTGGAAGAGTACAAGCTCTCAAAGTGTTTATTGCCCTTCAGTTCTCCTTTTACACACACAGAACTTTTTCTGTTTCAGCCTAACCAATCACAGGAACTGTATCTTTTCCTTCTTTTTCCCCTGCTCTCAAAAATACCCCAGGGAACACTCAACACTCCTGACTATTACATCAATAAGAATGTGAAGTTACATTTAGTGAGTATTCCAGTAACTGCTCAGTTCAAAGACACAACCTAGGAAATTTCAGGTCCAAGGCCACAGTTGGAGACCACCTTGCCATTGGATACATTCCCCTTAATCCCACAGCACTTTGAAGCTTTCTTAGTTACAAAACTGTCCAAATAAATAAACATTTAAGTTTCTTTTCTTATGTGACATTGTCACAGGTAAACAGGAGTAAAGGGATCTGGATAAAGGGATGAGATAAAGGCTTGTTGGTTTCACAAGAAAAAGTCACATGTGCACAAAATCAGAGATACTTGAGAGTGAGGAAAGTTTGTTTACTCATCTCCATGGAAACCTCAAGATTCTCTCAGGTGCTGATTGCCAGAGAGGGAGAATGATGTCATGAAACAGGTGAAAGCAAGTAAGAATTTCAGGAGCCATTTATTAAAAGGGCCAAGTGGATAGCCTGCTTGAGAAAGGCTGAGAATCCCTACATGTCTCAATCTGGGCAGATGAAAGCACACAACCCACAGATGACAGTTCGAGTGTTCAAGACTCTTAGTTCAGGAAAAGTGTCACATATTTCTTTCAAGTGTTCATTAATAACGTCATGTGTCCTTGACATGTGTGTTTCACATTTTCACTGATTCCATTATTATTTGTTAAATGAACAGATATGTCCTCTGTCAGTTAATTACTTACTGTGAAAACATTCCCTTCTCCAGCAAATCCTTAAAAAAGCATATAATTTGGACCTTGTTGATATTTTTACAGAGAACATCCAGAACATCAAGTCAGTAAGCTCTCATCTTGTTTTAGTCCTTCAGCAGAACTGAGAGCTTTTCATGCTGAACCACAAGAAGAGGGAAGAGTGAGGGAGACAGAGAGAGACAAAGAGAGAAAGTGCTGGAGAGAGATATTCAGAAATAGAGAGACCTAGACCAACAGAAACAAAGATATGAAGTGACCTATTAAGATAGACTGGTTTTGTCAAATGCTTTTTCAGCATCTAAGGAGATTATTGTGTTTTATTTTTTTTCTTTCAGTCTGCTAATATGGTGGATCACATTGATGGATTGCTGTTTATTGAACCACCCCTGCACACCTGGGATGAGGCCTTCTTGGTCATAGTGGATGATATCTTTGATGTGATCTCATATTCGGTTTGCAAGTATTTTGTTGAATATTTTTGCATCACTGTTCATTAGGGAGATTGTTCTGAAATTTTCTTTCTTTGTTGGGTCTTTGTGAGGGTTAGGTACCAAGGTGATTGTGGCTTCATAAAATGAGTTTGGTAATGTTCCTTCTGTTTCTATTTTGTGGAGTAGTTTGAAAAGAACTAGAGTTAGCTCTTCTTTGAAGGTCTGGTAGAATTCTGCAATGAAACCATCTGGTTCTGGGCTTTTTTTTTTTTCCTTTGGATGGGAGACTTCTGAGGACTGCTTCTATTTCCTTTTCCTTGTGGGATATAGGATGATTAAGAGAGAGAGAGAGAGAGAGAGAGAGAGACTTCATTCTATATGGTCGCTTTCATTAGCATATCATCCTCAAAAGCATACCCTCCTGTAATATAACTCCAATAGGAATTATATTATCTAACAAGGCCATTCATTCTAACCTTTCCCAGATAGTACCTCACTGGGTATTCCAAGTGTAAACAGATGAGCAACAAAGAGACATACAATTCAAATCACCAAGAAGTGGAAGAAGATGGAGAGATTTTTAGGATAAAAGAACATAGTTATATTTATAGTTTCTCATTCAATACAATGATTACAGTCTCAGCAACTTTCAAAGAATAAAGAACAAGATTGACCATCTCCTTTGAGGAAAATGTGGAATGTTTCCATAAAAGAGTATTATTCAGCTATGAAAATGTTATCATGGTATTTTCAGGCAAATGGATTGAACCAGGAAAAATCATCCTGGGTGAAGTAACTAAATGGAGAATGAAAATTATGGCATGTAGTCACTTTTTAGGAGGTTTCCTAATAGTGGGGAAAAATATTCAAACAGGCCATCTACTATTACCAAACAATTGTTCCACTAGGGGGATTGGGGGACAGTTAATTTAATTGTTAGACCAGAGCATCCTAAGTAAATTCAAGGAACCAATACAATTTTATTGAAATATGCTGCTCTCTGCCCTCAACTGATAGATCAGTGCCATGATCTTTTATCCACAGTTATGCTTCCTTCTGCATCAAATGGGATTGCTTACAGAGACACACAATATTGTGCAGAAAGAGAATTTAAAACACCTAGTTCTAAACTGGATTTCCCTATGAAATTCTGCCTTCCATCAGTTCTCTGCTAAGCCTGCAGGAAAGAAGGCAGCTAGTGTGTCATAAGTAGAGGGAACTGAGGACACAAGGAGAACAATGCCTTGAGAATCAAGCCACAGGGGAAGATAAAGGAGAGAGCCTAGATGAGAACTGATAAGCAATGGTCAGATAGAAGGGATCATTCTACCTCACACATAAGGTAACTAGAGAACTGTAATAGAGGTAGAAGAAGTGGTGGGGGTTGGACTGGAATGAGAAGACAGAGTAGGCAGCAGAGGGGATACAAAGTGAACAAATCATAATAAATAAATACATAAGAAAAACTGTGATCAAGGTGATGAAGAATAGAGATCTTCAGGACAAATGGCTTCTTTTTTGGGGTTGTTGCCAGGGCGTGGCAAGGATGAACTCAGTTTTCTTTAAGGGACTTGTCAATGAGACTCAGATCATGCTCCAATGAATATATGATCAACACATACTTCAAATGATGAATTTTAAAGAAAAAATAATTTAGTGTGACATGTGGGTAGGAATTTGAACCTGGGATCAGTGAAAAGGGAGTGTAATGTATATATATATATATATATCTGAAATTCCACATAGCAATAAAAGAATATGTTGAAAACTTTTACAGTGAGTCCTAACACAGAAAAGAATCTGCTAAAGGAGGGCATAGTTTCACTGTGTAATTCATGCTGTCCAGAAACTCATTATGTATCAATGAAACCTTGTCATGAACAAGTTGTTACCCTGCTACATCAGGCCCCATGAGCTCTGGTAGCACCTCTGAACAAGCAGTTCTTTCACTATAACTACATTTAGAGGGGTAGTCTGGAGGACCACAGCAGGAAACTCACTTGTTCTTGAATCCTAGGACATATTTCTCCCACAGCAGGAAACTCACTTGTTCTTGAATCCTAGGACATATTTCTCCGTCCTGCATGCCCAGTTTTAACTGCAAACCCAAGGACCAGGAAGATTACTCACTGATCAAGGAGAAGGAAACAGATGCCAAACTGGACAAGTCAGTCAAGGCAACCTTTTTACAGAGGGTTGTCAACTCTAGTGTTGACAGCCCCAGCTGTCATAGAGTTAATTGCCTCTCATTTCTCCTTTTATACTCACACATCCTTCTCTGTTTCAGCCAAACCAGTGCCAGGAAATGTCTGGATTCCTATTGCTGCTCTTAAAATTCAATACAGCAGGGAACCCTAGGCCATGCCAACCTATTATATCAATAAGAATGTGAAGATACATTTAGTGACTACTGGAGTAACTGCTCAGTTCAAAGTCACAACAGACCCTGAACAACTATTTAGCCAATGTAGCTCATGCCTTAGTTGTACATAAAGGAATTAATGCTCAACTAAAAGGAAGCTTGATGGTGTTCAATCAGAGGATTGACCTCATGAAGGAGCAAATTGATACCCTATGGCAAATCACTCAACTTAGCTGTCAATGAAAGTATGCTGGACTTTGAGTCACTAGCATACAACATGAGAATTTTTCCTGTGCTGCAAATCTGTCTAAACAATTGTCTAGCTATATTTTAGGTAATTGGACTGGAGAATTCGATACTACGATGGAGCAGCTGAGAGTGGCCATTGTCACAGTAAATTCTACCAGAGTGGACGCAGGACTAGCCGCAGGATTATCATCATGGATTGCTGCAGCCATGAATCATCTGAAGGAATGGGCGGGCATGGGAGCGTTAGCAGGCCTTCTGGTGTTGGTCTCCTTGGTTTGCCTGTGGTATATATGCAAGATTAGAGTCTCACAACAGTGTGATGCAGCCTTGATCATTCAGGCCTTTACAGCCATTGAAGCAGGACATTCTCCCCAAGCATGGTTGGATACCATAAAAAGCTAAAATGTTACGCTCAGGATGCGAGGCTAAGCACTGCACTCAGGGTCAGCCGCTTTGGACCCAGAGAAGAGCATGTCTGGTTGCATGCGGGTTGATGCCCCAGGTCCCGCCTCTGAGAAAAAGGTATCAGACGGGTCTGATGCTCTTTGGGTGGATGACACCCAACGAACATTGGTACAAAGTCCCAATTTATTTCTAATATCAGAGATCAGACCTCTACTCTTGCCTGATGCATCTAAAACAAAAAGGGGGAACTGTAGAGAGCTGCGGAATGCTATGCCTTAAAGATGGAGCTGGTTTCCGCCTTCCACCTTCCCGATGGTGAGTACTCTCTTTCACGAACAATTCCACATTTGGCTAAGGCTGAGGATCTGGCTTGCTTCCATGTATGTGGACCTATCTGTATTGCCCACGTGGCACGCCTGGGTTGGCTACCCAGAGGCTATTTAAGCTGTGGGCTGGCTTTCCCCAGGGTCCGAGGATTGTTCAAGGTTTCTGAATAAACTGCATTGAAAAAAAAAAAAACAGTCACAACCTATGAAATTTCAAATCCAAGACTACATTATGAGACCACCATGTCATCCAGTACATTTTCCTTAATCCCACATCACCTTGAAGCTTTCCTACTTACAAAGCTGTCCAATTAAATAAAAATTAAAGTTTTATTTCCTACCTGACATTCTCACAGAAGTAAGCACAAGTAAAGGTGCGTGATGTGGATTAAGGGATAAGATAAAATATTGTAGGATTTCACAAGAAAAAGTCAAGTATGCACAGATTTATAGATTCTGGATACTGAGGAAGGTTTGTTTACTCATCTCCATGGAAACTTCAAGATTCCCTCAGGTGCTGACTGGCTGAGAGGCATAATGTTGTCATGAAACAGGTGAAAACCAGTAAAATTTTCAGAAGCCAGTTATTTTAAAGGGCTAAGTGGACAGCCTGCTTGAGAGAAAGGCTGAGCAACCCTACATGTAGCTTCAATCTGGGCAGGTGAAAGCACAGAACACAGACATGATAGTTCCTGTGTCCAACATGCTTATTTCAGGAAAGTTGTCACATATTTCTTTCAAGTGGTCATTAGAAAAATCACTTGTCTTTGATGTGTGATGTTCACATTATCACAGAATCCATTAGTTTTTTAAAATACACAGATATGTCCTCTATCATAGAAATATTTACTGGAAA
This sequence comes from Meriones unguiculatus, assembly GCF_030254825.1. Classification (NCBI taxonomy): domain Eukaryota; kingdom Metazoa; phylum Chordata; class Mammalia; order Rodentia; family Muridae; genus Meriones; species Meriones unguiculatus. Next base: position 10,613,638 of record NW_026843709.1, read on the forward strand.
AATGTTTCCTCACAAAGGCAACTCCTTGAATAAAAAGGGTTTAAATGGTACCTTGCTTATATTTTTACAAAGACCATCCAGAATGTAGCGACAGCAAGCATTCATCTTGAGAACTTTTTATACTGTACCACAAGTGGCAGGCAAAGAGAGGGAGACAGAGAGTGAAAGAGAGACAGAAAGTGCTAGAGAGACAGATTCAGAAAAAGAGAGAACTAGACCAATAGAAACAAAGATATAGAGTGACAGAGACAGAGAGACAGAGACTACATTCTTTCTGGTCACTTTCTTTTTTCTTTTTTTTTTTTTCAATGCATTTTATTCAGGAACCTTGAACAATCATCTGACCCTTGGGAAAGCCAGCCCACAGCTTAAATAGCCTCTGGGTAGCCAACCCCAGTATGCCACGTGGGCAATGCAGATAGGTCCACATACATGGAAGCAAGCCAGATCCTCAGCCTTAGCCAAATGTGGAGTTGTTCGTGACAGAGAGCACTCACCATCGGGAAGGTGGAAGGCGGAAACCAGCTCCATCTTTAAGGCGCGGCATTACGCAGCTCTCTACAGTTCCCCCGTTTTGTTTTAGAAGCATCAGGCAAGAGTAGAGGTCTGATCTCTGATATTAGAAATAAATTGGGACTTTGTACTGATGTTCAACAATGGCATATCAACTTCGAAGCACACCCTCCTATATTATCACTCCCAAAGGAATTATATTATTGAACAAGGTAATACTTCCTAAACCTTCACAGACATTTTTTCACTGGGACTAAACATGTAAATAAATAAGCTTCCAGGGGACATTGCTATTCAAATCACCAGGAAGAGGAAGAGAATGTAGGGACTTGTAGTCTAAAAGAAAATAGGTTTTTTTATTTTTTTATTTTTTTTTATCAGTTACATTTTATTAACTCTGTATCCCAGCCGTGTCCCGATCCCTCATTCCCTCCCAGTCCCTCCCTCCCTCCCTCATCTCCACCGTGCCCCTTTCCAAGTCCACTGATAGGGGGGACCTCCTCCCCATTCATCTGATCCTGTTTTATCAGGTATCTTCAGGACTGGCTGCAAAGCCTTCCTCTGTGGCCTAACAGGATTGCTCCTCCCTTCGGGGGTGGGGAGACCAAAGAGCCAGTCATTGAGTTCCTGTTAGAAATAGTCCCTGTATCCTGATAGTTTGTCATTCAATACAATGTTTAAAGACACAATTACTTCCAAGGTCTAAAAAACAGGACTGAAAATCTACTTTGGGGAAAATGTGGAATTTTTCCATAATGAAGTCTTATTCAACTAAGAAAATGACATCATGATATTTTCAGGCAAATGGATGAAACCAGCAAAAATCATCATGTGTAAAATAATTGAGTGGTTGGGCTAGGGTATCCTATGGAAATTGTCAAGTAATCCAAGCTGTTGTTATTAAAATATGTTGCTATTTCTCCTTAAATGTTAGATAAGTTGACAACTTTACAATGACTTTTACATGGAGAAAAGATTATGATAATGGAGGGCAGAATTTCACTGTGTAAAGCATGCTTTCCAGGAACTCATTATATAGTAAAGAATCCTAACCATGAACTAGTGGTTATCCAGCTACTTCAGACAACATTAGCTCAGTGGCACTTCTAAACAAGCAGTCCTGGCACTAACACTTTGTTTAAATGGTTTGTCCAGAGGTCAACATCAAGAAACAATTCTGCTCTTGTGTCCTAGGCATATAATGCAGACCCATTTCTCTATCCTAAATGACCAGTTTAAATTGTTAACCCCAGGACCAGGAGGATTTGTCAACGAACAGTGAGTAGGACACAGCTGCTGATCCAGCCATGTTAGCCAAGGCAACCATGCTCCTAGTGGGTTGGCAACACTAGTGTAGAATAGCACCAAATGTCTAAGGGTTTATTGCCCCTCAGTTATCCTTTTACATACACAGATTTTTCTGTTTCAGCCAAACTATTCTGAGGAATTGTCTGGTTTCCTTCTCTTTTCCCTGCTCTTAAGGACTCAGTAGCTCAGGGAAGCCAAGACTCTGCAGGCCTATTATATAAATAAGAATATGAAGTTACATTGAGTGAGTACAGGAGTAATTGCTCAGTTCAAAGTCACAACCTAGGTGATTTCAGATTCAAGAGCACATTACAAGAATACCTTGTCCTTTGGTACATTCCCCTTAAAATCCCATAGCACTTTGAAGCTTTCCTACTTAGGTAGCTGTCCAATTAAATAAACATTACAGTTTCATTTCCTCCCTGACATTGTCACAGAGGTAAAAGAAATAAAGTTGTGTTATCTGGATAAACGGATGAGATAAAGGCTTGTTGGATTTCAGAACAGAATGTCACCTGTGCACTGGATCAGAAATACTTGAAACTGAGGAAAGTTTGTTTACTAATCTCCATGGAAACCCAAAGATTAAAGCCAGTAAATGTTTCAGGAGCCAGTTATTACAAGGACCAAGAGGGCAGTCTGCTTGAGAGAAAGGCTGAGAATCCCTACATGCCTCAATCTGGGCAGCTGAAAGCACATAACCCAGCGATGTCAGTTCTTGTGTCCAAGACTCTTAGTTCAGGAGAGGGGTCACATATTTCTTTCAATTGTTCATTAATAATGTCACGTGTCCTTGACATGTGAATTTCAAATTATCACAAATTCCATTATTATTTATTACAAGCACAGATATATCCTCAGTTGGTGAATTACTTAGTTGGAAAACACTCCCTGACAAAGGCAAATTTTTAACACAAAGTGTTTAATTGGGACTTTTTTTATATTTTTACAGAGACCATCTAGGTTCACATCTCAAAGCAGTCATCTTGTTGAACTACTTCAGGAGAACTGATAGCATTTCATACAGTACCACAAGTGGCAGGCAGAGAGAGGTTGACAGAGAGAGAAAGAGAAAGACAGAGAGAAAGAGTTATAGAGTCAGATTGAGATTGAGAGACAAAGACCAAAATAAACAAATATATAAAGTGACAGAGACTGAGACACAGAGACTCCTTTCTCTCTGGTCATTTCCATTGGTATATCAAGCTCAAAGCACACACTCCTATATTATAAATCCAAGGAGAATTATATTATCTAACCAGGCCATACTTCAGAACACTTCCCAGACATTTCTTCACTGGGGACTCAACATGTAAATAGATGAGCTTCAAGGGGACATTGCAATTCAAAGCACCAGGAAGGGGAAGAAAGTGGAGGGAATTCTAGCTAATAGAACATACATATCCTGATAGTTGTCATCCAATACAATGATTAAAATCACAGCAAATTGCAAGATCTAAAGAACAGGAATGACAATCTCCTTTGTGGAAATTGTGGAATATTTCAATAATGGAATATTGTTCAGCTAAGAAAATGACATCATGACATATTTAGACAAATGGTTGGAACCAGGAGAAATCATCCTGTGTGAAATAACTAAAATGCAGAAGGACAAATATGGTATGTACTCACTTCTTTGGAAGTCTCCTAATAGTGAGTGATAGTTCCAATAGGCCATCTATTGTAACAAATGTAGTCTTTCACTAGTGGGATTGGGTGGCAGTTAATTAATATTTTGGGCCGGGCCATCCTACAGAAATTTTCAAGCAACTCAGGCTGTTGTTATTAAATAGGTTCCCCTTTGCCCTCAAATGATAGATCACTGTCATGTTCTTGCATCCAAAGAGATGCTTCCTTCTGCATTAAATGGAATTGCATATAGAGACCTACAGTCTTATATAATACTGAGAGAAATCTTAACATACCCTGCTCTAAATAGTATTTCCCTTTGAAATTCTCTCTCCCCTCAGAGCTCTGGGAAGCTTTCAGGAGAGCAGGGTTAACCTCAGGTCCAGGAGGGTTCCTCAGTGATAACTGAGTAGAAAATAGTTGACGATTTAGCCATGTCAGCCAAGGCAACCATGCTCATAGAGGGTTGGTAAAACTAGTGTGGAACAGAACCAGCTGTCTAATAGTTACTTGCCCCACAGTTCTTTTACATAAACTAATCATTCTCTGTTTCAGCCACACCAGTCCCAGGAATTGTCCAGTTTCCTTGTTTTTCTGTTCTTAAAGACTCAATAGCCCAGGGAACCTCACACCCTGCCAGGCTATTATAATCAATAAGAATGTGAAGTTACATTTAGTGAGTATGCCAGTAACTGCTCAGTTCAAAGTCACAACCTAGAAAATTTCATAACCAAAGCCACAGTAGGAGACAACATTGTCATCCACTACATTCACCTTAATCTCACATCACTTTTAAGCTTCCCTACTTTGGAAGCTGTCCAATTAAATAAATATTAAAGTTTCATTTACTACCTGGGACTGTCACACAGGTAAACAGGAGTAAAGGTATGGGATCTTTACTCACACAAATGAACAAATGGATGAGATAAAGGCTTGATGGATTTCCCAAGAAAATGTCACATGTACACAGGATCAGAGACAACAGACAATGAGGATTTTTTTTTTTTTTTTTTTTTTTTTTTTACTCATCTTCATGGAAACCCCAAAATTCTCTTAGGACTCAATCCTTGAGAGGCAGAATGATGTAATGAAACATGTTAAAGCCAGTAAGTGATTTAGGAGCCAGTTATTAATACAGCCAAGTAGACAGCATGCTTGAGAGGAAGGCTGAGCAGCCCTACATACCTTTAGGCAGCTGAAAGCACAAAACACAGAGATGAAAGATCCTGTGTCTAAGTCTCTTAGTTCAGGAAAGTGTCACATATTTCTTTCAAGTGGTCATTTATAATGTCACGTGTCCTTGACTTGTGAGTTTCACTATGTCAGAGATTCCATTGTCATTTGTTAAATGCATAGATATATCCTAAGTCAGTGAATTACTTACTGTGAAAATGCTCTTGACAAAGGCAAATCTTTGAACAAAAAGCATTTAATTGGGATCTTGCTTATGTTTTTACAGAGACCATCTAGGAAGTCACATAGCAAACAGTCATCTTGTTATAGTGCTTCAGCAGATAATAGCTGTATGATAGCTTTTCATACAGAACCACAAGGGACAGGAAGAGAGTGAGTGTCAGAGAGAGACAGAGAGAGATAAGAGCTAAAGATACAGATTCAAAAATAGAGAGATCTACACCAACAAAAACAAGGATAAGATGTGACAATGACGGAGAGACAGAGACTCCATTCCCTGGTCACTTTCATTGGCATATCGACCTCAAAGCACACCCTCCTATAATGTAACTTCAAAGGAATTATAATATTTTAATATTTTATATTATTTTTTAATTAATTACACTTTCTTCATTTTGTATCCCCAAATAACCCCCTCACCCTCTCAATCTCACCTTCATTCTCCCTTGGCCACCATGCTGCATTTCTAATGCTATTGGCTAATGAAGTTGAGCATTTCTTTAAGTGTTTCTCTCCAATTGATATTGCTGTATTGAGAATTTTCTGTTTACATCTGCTCCCCATTTTTAATTTGATTACTTGATTTGTTGCTTTTCAACTTCCTTAGTTCTTATACATATTGGGTATTAGCCCTCTGTCACATAGAAGTTTGGTGAAGTTTTTTATGTTTTTTTTTTTAATTTTTTTCCCAATCTGTAGGCATTTGTTTTGTTTTGGTGATAGTTTCCTTTGCTTTACAAAAGCTTTTCAGCTTCATGAGGTCCCATTCACTGCTTGGTGCTCTTAGACCTGTGCTGTTGGTGTTTTGTTCAGCAAGTTGTCTCCTGTGCCAATGAGTTTAAGGATGTTCCCTACCTTTACCTCTAACCAATTTAATGTGTCTAGTTTTAAGTTGAGGTCTTTGATCCACTTGACTTTAGTTTGTACAGGCTGATAAGTAATGATTTATTTGCATTTTTCTACATGTAGACATCCAGTTAGAACAACACTAGTTGTTTAAGATGCTATCTTTTTTTCCATTTATGGTTTTGGCATCTTTGTCAAAACTCAGTTGTCCATAAGTGTGTGGCTTTATTTTTGTTTCTTCCATTTGGATCTATTTATCCACCATTCTGTTTCTATGCCAGTACCATGCAGTTTTTATTACTGTGGCTCTAAAATACAGTTTGAGATCAGGGATGGAGATACCTCTAGAAGGAAATGATTGTATTAGCAATTCTGGGTTTCTGGTTATTCCATATGAAGCTGAGAATTTTTCTTTTAAGGTCTGTAAAGAATTGTGTCCATAATTTAATGGAAATTGCAATGAAACTGTAGATTGCTTTTGGTAAGATGGCTACTTTTACAATGTTAAGCCTACCAAGCCATGAGCATAGGAGATTTTTCCATCTTCTGATATCTTCTCCTAATTCTTTCTTCAGAGACTTGAAATATTTTTTCATACAAGTCTTCATTATTTTATGTCTTTGACCAAATACAAGAACACATCAAAGATAGCATCCACTATGACAAAGTAGGTTTCATCCCAGGTATGCAGGGGTGGTTCAATATATGGAAATCAATCAATGTGATCCACCATATTAAAAAAAGAAAGAATGAAAACCCCACATGATAATCTCCTTAGATGTTGAACAAGCATTTGACAAAATCCAACAACCTTTCATGTTTAAAGTTTGGAGAGATCAGGGATACAAGCACACACCTAAATATAGTAAAGGCAATATTTCAGCAAGCGTATAGTCAACATCAAACTAAACAGAGAGAAATTTATAACAATCCCACTGAAATCAGGGACAAGGCAAGGCTGCCCACTCTCTTCCATATCTCTTCATCATAGGTCAGGAAGTCCTAGCTAAAGCAATAGGACAACTGATGTAGATCAAGGCAATACAAATCAGAAAAGGGCAAAGTCAAAGTATCACTGCTTGGAGATTTTATGATTCCTTAGTTACCTCAAATATTCTACCAGGAAATTCCTACAGCTGATAAACACCTTCAGCAAAAATGGCTGGATAAAATAATTAATGCAAAAATATCAGGAGCCCATCTGTATACAAAATATAAAAGGACAGAGAAAGAAATTAGGGAAACAAAAGGAATTATATTATATAAAAAGGCCATACCTCTTAACCCTAAGCAGACATTTCCTCATGCGGGCCCTACACGTAAATAGATGGCCTTAGAGGGGACATTGGAATTTAAATCACCAGAAGTAGAAGAAGATGGACAGACTTCCAGGCTAAAAGTACATTGTTATCCTGAAAGTTTGTCATTCAATACAATGATTAAATTCCTAGCAACTTCCAAAGACTAACAACCAGGACTGACAATCTCCTTTGGGGAAAATGTAGAATGTTTCCATAACGGAATATTATTCAGCTAAGAAAATGACAATGCGATATTTTCAGGCACATGGATGGAACCAGGAAAAATAATCCTATGTGAAATAACTAAAATGCAGAAAGACAAATATGGTATGTGTTCACTTACTGTGCGGTCTCCTAATAGTGGGGGATAAATTTCCAATAGGCCACAAACATGATCAGAAATGCTGGACACTGAGGAATGATTGTTTACTCATCTCCATGGAAACCTCAAGATGTTTCTCAGGTGCTGATTGGCTGGAGGTTGAATGATGTCATGGAGAAGGTGAAAGCCAGGAAGAATTTCAGGAGCCAGTTATTAAAAAGGCCAAGTGGACAGCCTGCTTGAGAGAAAGGCTGAGCATCCTTACATGCCTCAATCTTGGCAGGTGAAACCATTCAACCCAGAGATGACAGTTCTTGTGTCCAAGACTCTTAGTTCAGGAAAAGTGTCACATATTTTTTTGGAGTGGTCATTAATAAAATCACATAACTTTCACATTATCACTGATTCCATTATGATATGTCCTTAATCAGTGAATTACTTACTGTAATTCACTCCCTGACCAAGGCAAATTTCTGAACAAAAAACGTTTAACTAGAACCTTGCTTATATTTTTACAGAGACCATCAGGATGCCATGTTAGCAAGCAGTCAACTTGTTGTAGTACTTCAACAGAACTGAGAGCTTTTCTTAATAACCACAAGTGGCACTCAGAGAGGGGGGTACAGAGAAAGATAGAACTAGAAAGAGCTAGAGAGACAGATTCAGAAATAGAGACTAAGATGAGCAAAAACAAAGATATAAACTGACAGAGACTGAGAGACAGAGATTCCATTCTGTCTGGTCACTTTCATTGGCATATTAACCTCAAAGCATACCTCCTATAATATAAATCCAAAAGGAATTGTATATTTTTAATATTTTCAAAATGTTTATTAATTACTCTTATTCACTTTAAATCCTCCCAAAAAACCCCACTCCTCCCCTCCCAATCCCACCTTCTGTCCCCCTTCTCCATGCATGACCGTCCCCAAGTCCACTGATAGGGGAGTTCTTCTCCTTTTTTCTGATGCTAGAATATTAGTTCTCATTAGGAGTGGCTGCATTGTCTTCCTCTATGGCCTGGTAAGGCTGATCCCCCATCACGGTGAGGCAATCAAAGAATAGGCTAATCTGTTCATGTCAGAGGCAGTCCCTGTTCCCATTACTTTGGAACCCTCTAGGGCACCGAACTACCATGGGCTACATCTTTGCAGGGGTTCTAGGTTATCTCCATGTACGGTACTTGGTTGGAGTACCATACAACTCCAAGAAAGACCCCTGTATTCAGATTTTTTTGTTGTTGTTCTGTTGTTATCATTGTGGAGCTCCTGTCCTCTCCACATCTTACTGTTTCCCACTTCTTTCATTTGATTCCATGTACTTTGCTCAAAAGTTGGCTATAAGCCTCAGCATTTTTTTTTTTTTTTTTTTTTTTTTTTTTTTTTTTTTTTTTTTTATTCTGTGGGCAGAGACTTTCACAGGCCCTCTGGAAAAGGCTCCAAAAGTTATCACTGTTTTCTCCTTCTTCTGATGTTCATCCTCTTTATCTTTCAGGGTCATGATTGAGCATTTTAGGCAAAGTCCTCCCTGTTGATTAGTTTCTTAAGTGTACATATTTTAGTAGGTTTATCTTATATGTCTTTTAGTGAGTATATATAGTGTGTGTCTTTTTGCTCCTGAATTGCTTAGTCAGGATGATCTTTTCTAGTTCCCACCATTTAGGAGCCTAATATATCAATAAGAACATGAAAGTACATTTACTTAGTACTACAATAACCACTCAGTTCAAAGTCAGAACCTAGGAAATTTCAAATCTAAAAACACAGTATGAGACCCCCTTGTCATTATATATGCCTCCTTAATTTTACATCACTTTGAGGCTTCCCTACTTATGAAGTTGCCCAATTAAATAAACATTAAATATTTATTTCTTACCTGATAGTATCACATAGGTAAACAGTAGTTAAGGTGTGGAATCTGCATAAAAAGCTGAGGTAAAGTCTTGTTGGGTTTCAGAAGAAAATGTCAAGAGTTCACAGGATCAGAGATCCAGGACACTGAAGAAAGTTGGTTTACTCATCTCCATGGAAACATCAAGAATCTCTCAGTTTGTTGATTAGCTGAGATTGAGAATGATGTCATGAAACAGATGAAAGCCAGGAAGAGTTTTAGAAGCCATTTATTAAAAGGTCCAAGTGGACAGCCTGCTTGAGAGAAAGTCTGAGCAGCCCTACATGCCTCAAACTGGACAGCTTACAACACGTATCCCAGAGATGCCAGTTCCTATGTCCAAGACTCCTAGTTCAAGAAAAGTGTCACATTTTCCTTTCAAGTGGTCATTAATAAAGCCATATGTCCTTGACATATGAGATTCACATTGTCACTGATTCCATTATTATTGGTTAAATGCACAGATATGTCCTCAGTCAGTTAATTACTTTCTGGGAAAATGCTCCTTGACTCAGGAAACTTTTGACCAAAAAATTGTTTAATAGGGACCTTGCTAATATTTTTACAGAGACCCTCCAGAATGTCATACAAGCAAGCAATCATCATGTTATAGTCCTCCAGGAGAACTGAGAACTTTTCATACTAAAACACAAGTGGCAGGCAAAAAGGGAAAGAACTAGAGAGACAAAGAAAGAGGGAGACCAAAACTGATGGAAAAAAAGATATAAATTGACAGAGACCTAGAAACAGAGACTCCATTCTGTCTGGTCACTTTCATTGGCATATCAACCTCAAAGCACATCTTCTTAACCCTTCTCAGACATTTCCTCACAGAGACTCAACATGTAAATAGATGAGCTTCAAGAAGGCATTACAATTCACATCATCAGGAAATGAAAGAAGATGGAGGTACTTCTAGGCTAAAAGAACATAGTTACCCTGAAAGTTTGTCATTCAATACAATGATTAAATAAACAGCAATTTCCATGGTCTAAAAACAATCTCCTTCAGGGAAAATGTGGAATATTTTATAATGGAGTATTATTCAGCTAAGAAATTGACATCATGATATTTTCAGGTAAATGGATGGAACCAGGAAAAATCGTCCTTGATGAACAAACTAAAATGCAGAATTGCAAATATAGTATGTATTCACTTATTAGGAGGTCTCCTAATATTGGGGTATAAAGTTTCAATGGGCCATCTATTGTGACAAACCAGTCTTCCACTAGGGAAATTGGGTGGCAGTTTTTTTATTCAGGGGCCAGGGCATCTTAAGGAAATTTTCAAGCAACCCAGGCTGTTATTATTAAAATATGTTGCTCTCTGCCCTCAAGTGATAGTCAGTGCCATGCTCTTGCATCCACAAGATGCTTCCTTCTGCATCAAATATGATTGCATACAGAGACCTATAGTCCTATATTATGCAGAGAGAAACCTTGAAACACCCAGCTCTAAATGGGATTTCCCTATGAAATTCTCCCTCCCAGCAAATCTCTGGGAATCCTGCAGGAGAGAGGGCAGAAAGAGTATCATAGTTACAGAATATTGAGGACAGAAGGAGAACTAAACCCTGAGATTCAGACTGCAGAGGAAGATGATGCCATGCCGCAGGCCATTATGACACCTGATAACGAGGGTAGATAGAAGGGAGAGGAGGACCTCCAATATCAAAGAACTTTAGAAATGTCCTAAGTTTGTGGATGGAACTGGGGTGAGAAGAGTAATGGGGGCAACAGAGTGGATTCAATGTAAACAAATCATAATAAATAAATACATAAGAAAAACTGTGATCAGGGTGATGAAGTATAGAGCTTTTCAGGGCTGATGTCTTCTTTTGGGGGTTAGTGTCAGGTTGCAGCAAGGATGAACTCAGTATTCTTTAAGGGATCCAAGACCACAGTAGGAGACCATGTTGTCATTGGGTATATTCCCCTTAATCCCATATCAATATGAAGTTCCATACATAGGAAGCAAAATAATTAAACATTAACTTTTCATTTTTTACCTGACATTGTCACAGAGGTAAACAGGAGTAAAGGTGTGTGATCAAGATAAAGGGATGAGATAAAGGCTTATTCAGTTTCACAAGAAAAGACACCTGTGCACAGGATCAGAGATACTGGACTCTGAGGAAAATTTGTTTACTCATCTCCATGGAAACTTTGAGGTTCTCTCAGGTGCAGATTGGCTGAGACGGAGAATAATTTCGTGCAAAAGATGAAAGCTAGTAATAGTTTCAAGAGCCACTTATTAAAAGGGCCAAATGGACATCATGCTTGAGAGAAATGCTGTGTATCCCTCCATTCCTCAATCTGGCAACTGAAAGCACGCAACTCAGAGATGACAATTCCTGTGTCCAAGACTCTTAGTTCAGGAAAATTGTCATATATTTCATTTAAGTGGAGATTAATAAAGTCACATGACTTTCACATTATTACAGATTCCATTATTATTTGTTAAATGCACAGAAATGTCATCAGCCAGTGAATTACTTACTGGGAAAATGCTTACTGACCAAGGCAAATCTTTGAATGAAAAGTGTTTAATTAGGACCTTGCTCATATATTTACAGAGACCATCGTTGATGTCAAGTCACCAAAGCAGTCAACTTGTTGTAGTCCTTGAGCAGAATTGAGAGCTTTTCATACTGAACTGCAAGTGGCAGGAAGATCTAAAGAATGGGACTGACAATCTCCTTTGGGAAAAATGTGGAATATTCACATAACGGAGTATTATTCAGTTAAGAAATGACATCATGATACTTTCAGACAAATGGATGGAACCAGAAAAAAAAAAAATCATCCTTGGTGAAGAAACTAAAATGCAGAAAAAAAAATATGGTATGTTATTCACTTCTTAGGAGTTCTCCTAATAGTGGGGGATAAAGTTCCCATAGGGAATCTATTATGACCAAGAAAGTCTTTCATTGGGTGTCAGTTGACTGAATTGTTGTGCAAGCCCATGCTAAGGAAAATTTCAAGCAGCCCAGTGTGTTGTTATTAAAATATGTTTTTCTCTGCACTCAATTGATATATCAGTGCCATGTTCTTGTACACACAGAGATGCTTCCTTTTGCATGAAATGGGAATGCATAGAGACCCACAGTCTGATATTTTGCAGAGAGGGACCTTAAAACACCCTTCTCTAAATGGGATTTCCCTATGAAATTCTGCCTCCCCTCAGAGCTCTGGGAAGTCTGCAGGACAGGAGGCAGAAATAGTGTGATAATCAGAAGAATTGAGGACAAAAGTAGAACAATGCCGTCCTAATCAGATTGTAGAGAAAGGCATGCAGCCTTAATATGACGTGTTAAGCTAAGGTAAGATAGAAGGAGGAGCATTTCCTCCAGAATCAGGGAACTAAAAAAAGGGTATAGGGGCTTAAAAGGGTGAGGGGTGGGACTTGAAAGAGAAGATGGGGAGGTCAGTACAGGGAATATAATGTGAAAGAATCTCAGTAAATAAATACATAAGAAAAACTGTGATCAATGTGATGAAATATAGAGCTCATGAGGACTGATGGTTTCTTCTTGCAGATGGTGTCAGGGTGTGGCAATGATAAACTTAGTTATTTTTTTTAAGGAAATTGGCACTAAGACTCTGATAATGTTCTAATGAGTATATGAACAACACATACTTCAATTGAGGTATTTTAAAGAAAAAAAATGACACATGGTTAGGGTTTGAACCTGGGATCATTGGAAAAAGTCTGCAATGTATGTTATATGAAATTATCACATAATCAGTAAAAATAATATGTTGACCACTCTTATGGAGAAAGAGTGCACAAAAGGAGGGTAGAGTTTTACTGTGTGAGCCATGCTTTCCAGGAACTCATTATGTAGCAGGGAATCCTAGGCATGAACTTGTACTTACCCAGCTTATCTCAGACCCAATGAGCTCAGATGACACCTCTGAACAAGCAGTCCTGGCACTAAACTACGTTTAGAGTGTTTTTCTGGAGGATCACAGCAGGAAACACAGCTGCTCTGTGTCCTAGTCATATAACAGGGGCCAATTGTATTGGTCCTGAAGGCCCAGTTTTAATTGTAAGCCTCAGAATAAGGAGAGTTCCTCATTGACCACTGATTAGGACACACCTTCACTTCCAGTTAGACCTGCCAAGGAAACCCTGCTCATAGAGGGTTGCTATCACTAGTGTGAAACAACACCAGATGTCAAATAGTTTAGTTCCCCTCAGTTCCACATTTACACCAACTGATCTTCACTCTTTCAGCCAAAAAGTCCCAGGAATTACCAGGTTTCCTTCTCTTTTTACTGCTCTTAAAGAAAAAATAGCACAGGGAACCCAAGCCACTGCAAGTCTATTATATCAATAAGAATGTAAAAGTCCATTTAGTGAGTACTCAACTAACTGCTCAGTTTGAAGTAACAGACTAGGAAGTTTCAGATCAAAGACCACAGTAGGAGAACACCTTTTCATTTGGTACATCTCCTTTATCCCATATCATTTTGAAACTTCCATAAGTAGGAAGCTGTCCAATAAAATAAACATGAAAGTTTAATTTCCTATTTGACATTGTCACAGAGGTAAACAGGCATAAAGTTGTGAGATCTGGATAAAGGGATGAGACAAAGGCTTGTTGGATTTCACAAGAAAAAGTCACTTGTGCACAGGATCAGAGATAATGCCACTGAGGAAAGTTTGTTAACTCATTTCCATGGATACCTCAAGAATCTCTCAAGTGCTGAATGGCTGAGAGGGAGAATAATGTCATGAAACAGGTGAAAGCCAGTGAAAGTCAGTTATAAAAGGGACAAGTGGACAGCCTGCTTGAGAGAAAGGTTGAGCAGCCCTACATTCTCAATCTGGGCAGCTGAAAGCACACAACACAGAGATTACAGTTCCTGTGTCCAAGACTCTTAGTTCAGGAAAAGTATCATATATTTCTTTCAAGTGGTCATTAATAAAGTCAAGTGTCCTTGACATGTGACTTTCACATTATTACAGATTACATTATTTGTTAAATGCACAGATATGTCCTCAGTCAGTGATTTACTTACTCTGAAAACGCTTCCTGACCAAGGCAAATCTTTGAACAAAATGTGGGACCTTGCTTCCAATTTTACAGACACCATCCAAGATGATACATCAGCAAGCAGTCATATTATGGTAGTCTTTCAGCAAACTGAGCACTGTTCATACTGATCATAAGCAGCAGGCAGAGAGAGGGAGACAGAGAGAAAGAGCTAGACAAACAGATTCAGAAATAGACAGACTGAGACAGAAACAAAGATATAAAATGAGAAAGAGAGACAGAGACTCCATTGAGTTTGGTCACTGTCATTGGCATATCAACCTCAAAGCAAACATTACAATATAACATAACATAATTACATTATCTAACAAGGCCATACCATCTAATCTCTCCCATACATTTCCTCACTGTGGAATAATTTTATAAATAGAAGACCCTTACACTTACTGGGAGACACAGACTACACTCTGTCTGGTCACATTCATTACCATTACAACCCTAAAGCACACACTCCTATATTATAACTCCAATAGAAATTATATTTTCTAACACAGACATAACTCCTAACCCCCCCCCCAGACATTTCTTCACTGGGGATTCCACACAAATACGGTATGTGTTCACTTATTAGGAGATCTCCTAGTAGTAGGGGATAAAGTTTCAATAGGCCATCTATTGTGACAAAACCACTCTTCCACTAGGGAGATTGGGTGACAGTTCATTGAGTTGTGGATCCAGGGTATTATTTGGAATTTTTTAAGCAACCCAATCTGTTGTTATTAAAGTATGTTGTTCTCTTCCTTCAACTGATAGATCAGTGCTATGTTCTTGCATCAAAGATGTAAGAACATAGATGCTTCCTTCTGCATCAAATGGAACTGCATATATAGAACCTCAGTCTGATATAATGAAGAGAGAGAGCTCTAAATGGGATATTCCCTATGAAATTCTCCCTACTGGAAGAGTTCTGGGAAGCTTGCAGGAAAGGAGGCCAGAAGAGTGTCATAAGTAGAGGGAACTGAGGACAAAAGGAGGACAATTCCCAGAGAAGCAGGCCTCAGAAGAAGATGATGCAGCCAGCCTAGGTGCAACTTGATGAGCTAGGTTCAGACAGAAGGGGGAGGAGGACCTTCCCTATCAGGGAACTAGAGAAAGAACATAGGGGTAAAGGAAGGAGGGTGGGTGGGACTGGATGGAGAAGATGGAGTGGGCAGCAGAGGGGATATAAAGTGAACAAATCATTATAAGTAACTACATAAAAAAATCTCTGTTCAAGGTGATGATGAATAGAGCTCTCAAGGATGACAGATTCTTCTTGTGGGTTGTGCTAGGGCACAGGAATGATGAACTCAGTTTTCTTTAAGGGAATTAGCCCTGAGATTCTAATCATTTTCAATGAGTAGCTGAAAAACGTACACTTTGGTATATTTTAAAGAAAAAATATTTTTAGTGTGACACATGGTTTGGAATTTGAACCTGGGAGCAATAACAAAGGAGTGTAATGTATATTATACAGAACTTCCACATAATCAGTAAAAATAATATTTAGACAACTTTTACACTGACTTCACATGGAGATAACATTCCATAAAGGAGGGCAGAGGATGACTTTGTAAGGCATGCTTTTCAAGAACTCATTATGTAGCAGAAAATCCTAGCCATGAACTGATGCTTACCCAGCTACATCAGACCCCATGAGCGCAGGTGGCACCTCTGAACTATCAGTCCTGGCACTAATGCTAGTTTAGAGGGTTTGTGTGGAGGACACAGCTTTTCTTCTATCATAGGCCAATAAAATTGACACATTTCTCTGTCCTGAATGCCCAATTTTAACTGTAAACCCCAGGATCAGGATCCTTACTAACCACTGTAGGACATAGGTATAGATCCCACCAGGTCAGCAAGGCAGCCCTTCTCATAAAGAGTTGGCAAAAGTATTGTGGAACATCGTCAACTGTCAAATAATATCTTTCACCCCAGTTCTCCTTTTACACTCACCAAGCATTCTCTGTTTCAGCCAAACTAGTCCCAGGAATTGTCTGATTTCCTTATGTTTTCCCTGCTCCTAAAGACTCAATACAACAAGGAACCCTAGACCCTGCCATCCTATTATATCAATAAGAATGTGAAGGTACATTTAGTATGTACACAAGTAACTGTTCAGTTCAAAGTTACAATCTAGGAAATTTCAGATCCAAGACCACAGTAGGAGACCATCTTTTCATGTGGTACATTCCCCTTAATTGCACATCATGTTGATGCTTCTATACTTAGGATGTTGACCAATTAAATAAACTTTAATGTTTCATTTCTATCTGACATTGTCACAGAGGCAAAGAGGAGTTAAGGTATGGGATCTTGATAAAGGGATGAGATAAAAGTTTTTTGGTTTTCACAAGAAAAAACTCACATGTCCATAGGATCTGTGATAGAGGAAAGTGAGGAAAGCTTGTTTACTGAGTTTCATGGAAACCTAAAGATTCTCTCAGGTGCTGATTGGCTGAGAGGCAGAATGATGTCATGCAAGAGGTGAAAGCCAGTAAGAGTTTCAGGAGCCAGTTATTAAAAGGGCCAAGTATACACTGAGCTTGAGAGAAAGACTGAGCAGCCTTACATCCTTCAATATGGGCAGCTGAAAGCACACAACCAAGAAATGACAGTCCCTGTGTTCACGAATATTAGTTCAGGAAAAGTATCATGTATTCTTTCAAGGAGTCATTAATAAAGGCACATGCACTTGACATGTGACTTTCACAATATCCCAGATTCCATTATTATTTGTTAAATGCACACATATGCCCTCAGTCAGTGAACAGTGAAGTAATTATTGAGAGAATGCTCCCTGACCAAGGCAATTCTTTGACAAAAAGCGTTTATTGGAACATTGCATATATTTTTATGGAGACTATCCATGATACCACTTCAGGAAGCAGCCATCTAGTTGTAGTCCTGCAGCAGAACTGAGAGCTTTTCATACTTAACCTCAAAGGGCCTGCAGAGAGAGGGTGACAGAGAGAGAAAGAGCTAGAGAAACAGATTCATAAATAGAGAGATGAAGACCAATAAAAAAAAAGAAGTAAATTGACAGAGAATGAAAGACAGAGACTCCATTCTTATTGGTCACTTTCACTGGCATATCATCCTCAAAGCATACCCTCCTATGATATAACTCCAATAGTAAGTATATGATCTCATGAGTCCATATCTCCTAACCCTTCCTAGATATTTCCTCAATGGGGACTCCACATATAAATACATGACATTCAAGGAGCCTTTGCAATTCAAATTACCAGAAAGTGGAAGAAGATGGGGTATCTAGGCTAAAAGAACTTAGTTATCCTAATAGTTTGTAATTCAGTACAATTATTAAAGTCCCAGCACCTTTCAACGGTGAAAGAAATGGACTGACAATCTCCTTTGAAGAAAATTTGGAATATTTCCATATATGATATCATGATACCATGATATCATGGATTGAACCAGGAAAAATATTCCTGGGTGAAGTAACTAAAATGCAGAAAGACAAATATGGTATATATTCACTTATTAGGACGTCTCCTAATAGTGGGGGATAAAGTTCCATTAGGCCATCTATTGGGATCAAACCAGTTCTCCACTAGTGAGATTGGGTGACAGTTAATTGATTTTTTGGGCCAGGCCATCCTACAGAAATTTTAAAGCAACCCAGGCTGTTGTTATTAAAATATGTTGCTCTTTGCCCTCAACTGATAGATCAGTGCCATGTTCTAGTATCCACAGCGATGCTTCCTTTTGCATCAAATATGATGGCATTCAGAGACCCACAGCTCGATATTATACACAGAGATAAAATACCCAGCTCAAAATGGGATCTGTTTAAGAAATTTTCCCTCCCTTCAGAGCTCTGAGAATCCTGCAGGAGAGGAGGCAGGAAGAGTGTCATAAATAGAGAGAATTGTGGACACATGGAGAACTATGCCCTGAGAATCAGACCCCATAGGAAGATAATGCAGTCAGCCTTAGTGAGATGTGTTAAGCTACAGTCAGATAGAAGGATGAGGAGGACCTCTACTATATGGAGCTAGAGTAAGGAGTAGGAGTATAACAAGGAGGGTGGGTGGGACTAGAAGGAGAAGAGGGAGGTGTAGCAGAGGAGATTTAAAGTGATGAAATCGTAATAAATAAATACATAAGAAACTGTGATCAAGGTGATGAATGATAGAGCTCAATGGGGCTGATGGCTTCTTGGGGTTGTTGTCAGGGTGCAGCAAGATTGTACTCAGTTTTTTTTAAGTGAATTGGCATTAAGACTCTGATCATGTTCCAATGAGTATCTGAACAATACATATTTCAATTAATTATTTAAAAGAAAAAGAATTTTTATGTGACACATGCGTAGGAACTTGTACCAAGGAGCAATGGAAAAGGACTGTAATGTACATTATATGAAATTCCCACATAGCCAAAAAATATGTTGATAACTATTACAATGACTTTGAACATGGAGAAAATATTCCGCAAAGGAAGGACTGAGTTTGACTTTATAAAGCATGCTTTCCAGGAACTTATTATGTAGCAGAGAATCCTAGGCATTAACTAGTGGTTACTGTTATCTCAGACCACATGAGCTCAGGTGGCACCTCTGAACAAGCAATACTGGCACTAAACTAAATTTACAGGGTTTTTCTGAAGGACCACAGTAGGCAACACAGCTGCTCTTGTGTCCAAGGCATATAACACGGACCAATTTCTCTTTCCTGAAGGCCCAGTTTTAACTATAAATCCCAAGAATAAGAGGATTGGACTACTGTGTAGGACATAGCTGCCAATCCAGCCAGGTCAGCCAAGGCAACCTTGCTCATACAGGGTTGGCAACACTAGTGTGGAATAGCACCATCTGTCAAAAAGCTTACTGCCCCTCAGTACTCTTTTTACATACACCAATCTTTCATTCTGCCAAACTAGTCCCAGAAATTGTATGGTTTCCTCCTCTCTTCCCTTCTTTAAAGACTCAATACACCAAGGAACCCTAAACCCTGCCATCCTATTGCATCAGTTAGAAATGAAGGTATATTTGGTGAGTATGTGAGTAACTACTCAGTTCAAAGTCACAACCTAGGAAATTTCAGATCCAAGACCACAGTATGAGACCACCTTGTCATTCCGTACATTCCCCTTAACCCTACATGACTTTGAAACTTCCCTACTTAGGAAGAACTCAAATTAAATAAACATTAAAGTTTCATTTTCCAAACCTGACATTGTCACAGAGGTAAACTGGAATAAAGGTGTGAGACCTGGATAAGGGGATGTGATAAATGTTTGTTGGGTTTCAAGAGAAAAAGTCAGGTGTGCACAGGATCAGAGATACTGTTCACTGAGGAAAGTTTGCTTACTTGTCTCCATGGAAACCTCAAGATTCTCTCACCTGCTGATTAGCTTAGATGTAGAATGATGTCATACAATGGGTGAAAGCCAGTAAGAGTTTCAGGAGCCAGTTATTAGAAGGGCCATGTAGAGAGCTTGTTTGAGAGAAAGCCTGAGCAACACTACATGCCTTAATCTGAGCAGCTGAAAGAACAAAATCCAGCTATGACAGTTCCTGTGTTCAATACTCTTAGTTCAGGAAAAGTGTCACATATTTCTTTTTTTTAATTTTAATTTTTATTAATTACACTTTATTCACTTTATCTCCCCCATAAACTCCTCCCTCCTCCCCTCAAAATCCCACCTTTCCTTCCAAAACTACAAACATGCCTCTCCTCAAACCCACTGATTAGGGAGGCCTTCATCTCCTTCTTTCTGAATCTAGTCTATCAGATATCTAAAGGAGTCTTTCCATTATCATCTTCTGTGGCCTGGTAAGATTGCTCCCCCATCAGAGAGAGGTGATCAAAGAACAGGCCAATCAGTTCATATCAGAGGCAGTCCCACTTCCCATTACTATGGAATCTACTTGGACACTGAAATGCCATGGGCTATATCTGTGCAGCAGTTCTAGATTATCTCCATGCATGGTGCTTGTTTGTACTATGGCCCTCAGGAATGAACCCTTCGCATAAATTTTTTGGTTCTCCTGCTCTTCCTGTGGAGCTCCTGTCCTCTCCAGATCTTACTATTTCCCACTTCTTTTATTAGATTCCATGGACTGTGACCAACGGTTGGGCTTAAGTCTCAACTTCTGCTTTGACAGACTGCAGGGCAGAGTCTTTCATGGGCCCTCTGGGAAAAGCTCCAAACTTCTTACCTGTTTTCTCCTTCTTTTGATGTCCATCCTATTTGCCTTTCAGGATGTGGACTGAGAATTTTAGCCAGAGTCCTACCTCTTGATTAATTTCTTTAGGTCTAGAGATTTTAGTAGGTTTACCCTATATTATATGTCTATATGAGTAAGTATATACCGTGGGCGGCTTTCTGCTTTTGGAATAGTTCAGAAAAAATGATCCTTCTTAATTCCCACCATTTACCTGCAAATTTTACCATTTCCTTATGTGTGTGTGTTTTGTTTTTTGTTTTTTGTTTTTTTTTTTTTTTTTATTGCTGAGTAATATAACATTGTATAGATGTACCACAATTTCTGTATCCATTTTCAGTTGGGTCAAGTTGGGTTGTTTCCATGTTCTGACTATTACAAATAAAGCTGCTATGAACATGGTTGAGCAAATGTCCTTATTGTGTACTAGAGCCTCTTTTGGATATATGCCTAGGAATCATACAGCTGGATCTTGAGGAAGTGCTATTCCTAGTTGTCTGAGAAAGCACCAGATTGATTTCCAGAGTGGTTGTACAATTTTACATTCCCACTAGCAGAGGAGGAATGTTCTTCTTTCTCCACAATCTCTCCAGAATGTGTTGTCATTTGAGTTTTTTATCTTTGCCATTCTGATGAGTGTAAGGTGAAATTTCAGTGTCATTTTGATTTGCATTTCCCTGATGACTAATGAAGTTGTACATTTCTTTTTTTTTTTTTTTTCAATGCAGTTTATTCAGGAACCTTGAACAATCCTCAGACCCTGGGGAAAGCCAGCCCACAGCTTAAATATCCTCTGGGTAGCCAACCCAGGCGTGCCACGTGGGCAATGCAGATAGGTCCACATACATGGAAGCAAGACAGATCCTCAGCCTTAGCCAAATGTGGAATTATTTGTGACAGAGAGCACTGATCATTCAGGCCTTTACAGCCATTGAAGCAGGACATTTTCCCCAAGCATGGTTGGATACCATAAAAAGCTAAAATGTTACGCTCAGGATGCGAGGCTAAGCACTGCACTCAGGGTCAGCCGCTTTGGACCCAGAGAAGAGCATGTCTGATTGCATGTGGGTTGATACCCCAGGTCCCGCCTCTGAGAAAAAGGTATCAGACGGGTCTGATGCTCTTTGGGTGGATGACACCTAAATGAACATCAGTACAAAGTCCCAATTTATTTCTAATATCAGAGATCAAACCTCTACTCTTGCCTGATGCATCTAAAACAAAAAGGGGGAACTGTAGAGAGCTCTGGAATGCTATGCCTTAAAGATGGAGCTGGTTTCTGCCTTCCACCTTCCCGAAGTTGTACATTTCTTTAGGTGTTTCTCTCCCATTTGATATTCTCTATTGAGAATTCTCTGTTTAGCTTTCTACCCAATTTTTTAATTGGGTTTAATTGATTTGTTGCTTTTCAACTTTTTAATTCTTTATATATACTGGATATTAGTCTTCTGTCACTCAAAGGCTTGGTAAAGATTCTTACCAATCTGTAGGCAATCCAAATCTGTTTTGTTTTGATGATAGTGTCCTTTGCTTTACAGAAGCTTTTCATTTTCATGAGACCCCACTCACTGCTCATTGCTCTTAGAGCCTGTGCTGTTGGTATTCTGTTCAGGAAGCTTTCTCCTGTGCCAATGAGTTCTAGACTCTTCCCCACTTTTTCTTCTAAACTGAATTAACATGTCTGGTTTTATGTTGAGGTCATTGATCCACTTGGACTTTAGTTTTGTGCATGCTGGTAGGTATGGATTTATTTGCACTCTTCTACATGTAGACATCCAATAAGACCAAAAATATTTGTTGAAGATGCTATCTTATCCATTGTAGGATTTTGGAATCTTAATCAAAACTCATGTGTCCATAAGTGTGTTGGTTTATTATGGGGTCTTCTATTTGGTTCCATTGATCCACCTTTCTGTTTCTATGTCACTACCATGCAGTTTTTATTACTGTTGCTCTATAGTACAGCTTAAGATCAGGGATGGAGATACCTCCAGAAGATCTTTTATTGTCGAGAATTTTT
This sequence comes from Meriones unguiculatus, assembly GCF_030254825.1. Classification (NCBI taxonomy): domain Eukaryota; kingdom Metazoa; phylum Chordata; class Mammalia; order Rodentia; family Muridae; genus Meriones; species Meriones unguiculatus. Next base: position 10,636,114 of record NW_026843709.1, read on the forward strand.
TTAACAATTCTGGGTTTTTTTATATTCCATATGAAGTTGAGAATTTTTTTCAACATCTGTAAAAAATTATGTTGTTAATTTGATGAGAATTGCATTGAATCTGTGGATTGATTTTGGTAAGGTGGCCATTTTTACTCTGTTAAGCCTGCCAAAACATGAGCATGAGAGATTTTTATATCTTCTTTTAATTCTTTCTTCAGAGATTTGGAATATTTTTCATACAAAATTTTGACTTGCTTGGTTACAGTCATACCAAGGTTCTTATGTCTTTGACTGAATACAAGAACACATCAAAGCTGTCTTCTATTATGACCAAGTAGGCTTCATCCCAGGTATGCAGGGGTAGTTCAATAAACAGAATTCCATCAATGTGATCCACCATATTAACATAGTGAAAGAATTAAAAAAAACTGATAATCTCCTTAGATGCTGAAAAAGCATTTGATGAAATCCAACCTCCATTAATGTTTAGAGTATTGGAGACATCCCAAATACAATTCACATACTATATCTAAATAGAGTAAAGGCCATATACAGCAAGTCTATAGCCACTGTCAAAATAAACTGAGAGAAACTTCCAGCAATCCCACTGAAATCAATGACAAGGCAAAGTGGCCCACTCTCTCCATTTCTCTTCAACGTAGCCATAATTAATTTAATTATTAGGAAGAGTTCCCTTTTTCTTAACTGTAACTTAGTATTCCAATCCTTGTTTTGTTTTTGTTTTTGTTTTTGTTTTTTTTTTCCCATTTTCTTCTTCAAGTTTCTTGGAGAAGAGCCAACACCATTAAACATATTGCAAACAGATCCATGACTATGACACCAAAATGAATCCAAAATGGATTAAAACACCCTCTGCCATGGCAATTTTTTATTTTACATGTGGCAGTTTAGGCCAAACTCTGTCTAGATGTCTCTCCACTTTCTTTCTTTCCTGCCATGGCTGTGGAGCTGAGCCATTTGAGCCAGCCACAGTATAAAGGAGTGATGCTTGTTTACCCCTCAGATAAGCTGCTGCAGCAGCAGGTTTTGTTAAGTCTGAGGTCTTCCCACAGGAGGCTATAATTTAGAACAATAAAAAATTGAAGAATATCAAGGGGATAGAAATTTGAAATGAAGAAATCATAGTATCACTATTTGCAGATGATATGATAGTATACCTGAGTGACCCCCAAAAAATTCTACACAGGAACTCCTATAGCTGACTAAACCCTTTGACAAAGTGACTAGATAAAAATTAACTCAAACAAACAAACAAAAAAACACTAGCCCTTCTGTATACAAAAGATAAACGAGCTGAATGAAGTAAGGGAAACAAAGGGAAATATATTATCTAGTAAGGCCATACACCCAACCTTTCCCAGACATTTCCTCACTGGGGACTAAACATGTAAATAGATGAGAATCAAAGTGATTTGTAATTCAAATCACCATGAACTGGAAGAAGATGAATGGACTTCTAGGCAAAAAGAACATCTATACTGTAAAGTTTTTCATTCAGTACAATGATTAAAGTCCCAATAACTTGCAAATATAAAGAACAGGACTGACAATCTCCTTTGGGGATAATGTGGAATTTTTCAATGATGGAGTTTCATTCAGCTAAGAAAATGACACCATGATATATTCAGACAAACTGATGGAGTTAGGAAAAATCATCCTGGGTGAAGAAACTAAAATGCAAAAAGACAAATATGGTATGTAGTCACTTATTAGGTGGTTTTCTAACAGTGTGGTAAAAAGTTCCTATAGGCCATCTATTGTGAACAAGTGAGTCTTCCAGTAGGTGTATTGGTTGTTAACTCTGTTGAGTTGTTGGGCCAGGTCATCCTATAGAAATTTTCAAGCAATCCAGACTGTTGTTAATAAAATATGTTGCCTTCTGCCAACACCTGATTGATCAGTGTCATCGTATCCACAGAGATGCTTCCTTCTGCATTCAATCAGATGTACACAGAGACCCACAGTCCTATAACATGTAGAGAGAGACTTTAAAACAACCAAGTCTAAATGGGATTTCCTTATGAAATTCTCCCTCACCTCAGAGCTTTGGGAACCCTGCAGGGAGAGGAGCCATAAAGAGTATTCTAAGTAGAGGGAATTGAGGACATAAAGAGAACAATACCCTGAGAATCAGGCCTCAGAGGAAGATTATGCAGCCAGCCTTGATGAGACCTGATAAGCTAGGGTCAGATAGAAGGAGGAGGAGTATCTCCTTTATGAGAGAAGAAGAAAAAGGGTATAGGTTTAGAAGGAGGGTGGGTGGGACTGGAAGGTGAAGAGGGAGCAGGCAGGTGAGGTGATAAAATGTGACCAAAGCATAATAAATAAATACATAAGAAAAAAGGTGATCAAGGTGATGAAGTATAGAGCTCTTCATGACAGATGGCTTCTTGGTGGAGGTGCCAGGGCATAGAAAGGATGAATTCAGTTTTCTTTAAGAGACTTGGCACTGAAACTCTGGTCATGTACCAATGATTAGATGAACAACACATACTTCAATTGATGTGTTTTAAAGAAAAAAAAATTAGAGTAGCACCTGGGTAGGAATTTGAACCTGGAAGCAATGGAAAAGGAATGTAATGTATATTTTAACAAATCCCCACATAAGCAATACAAATAATATGTTGACAACGTTTACAATAACTTTTAACATAGAGAAAAGTTTCCATAAAGAGGGCAGAGTTTGACTCTGTGAGGCATGCTTTCCAGGAACTCATTATTTAGCAGAGAATCCTAGCCATGAAATAGTGGTTACACATCTACCTCAGACCCTATGAGCTAAGGTGCAACATCTGAGCAAGCAGTCCTGGCACTAACAGGACTTTTAGAGGGTTTGACTGGAGGACCATAGCAGGTAACATAGCTGCTCTTGTTTCCTAGGTGTACAACACCACCACATTTCACTCTCCTGAAGGACCAATTTTAAATGTAAACACCAGAACCGGGAGGTTACCTCACTGACCACTGAGTACAACATAGGTGCCTATCCAGCCAGGTCAGTCATGGAAACCCTGCTCACAGAGGTTTGGCAACACTATTCTGGAACAGAACCAGCTGTCAAATACTTTATTTCCAATCATTTCTCCTTTTAAACTCATTGTTTTTCTCTTTTTTCAGCCAAACCATTCCCAGGAATTGCCTGTTTTCTGAAGGAGTCTGGTAATTGGAATTCTGCCTGCCAGTCTTGGCAGATGCGGGTTTGTCTAAGTTCTATGTCTCAGAGACATTCCTTGGTGGTCTCTATAATTGGGGTGTTCTGAGTATGAGTAAGTTCCTGCATCCTTGGGAACCAGGCCTCAAAGTTTGTGTCTTGCATGAATTCCTAGATGACTTGCCAGGTGGCACAGATGTTTTACTACTGTGAAAAAAATTTTGTTTGTACACTTTGCTTTATAAGTGTTGTTTGCTTGTTCAGTAAACTGATACTTGATCAGGAATCTGTCTTGTCTCCACTCTTTGCATCTCTGTTGCCCCAATTCCACTCCTTCTCTCAGATGGACCCTTTTCTGTTGGTATAATGTTATTTTGAAATGTATACACCTTATCCTTGTTCATTCAAATGCTGATTTCTCCCATCCCCCCAGTATCTGGTTTCAATCTGGATATTGCATTGTGATAAACAAACCAAAACAAAACAACTAGCCACAATGTTGTGCAAAGGGAGGAGTCAGGGGGCAGGAAAGAGGATAGGAGCCAGAGTGCAGGAAATGAGTGGGAGAAAAGGGCAAGGCAGGAAATCTTGGAGACAGAGCTGAAGGACAGATCTTCAAACTAAGTGGAGATGGACTAGATGTAATATTTCACAAAAACTAAGTATAATGGGAAAATCTAAATGGTAGGAAACTGTGAAGGCTTGGAGGTTTAGGAGGAAGTTACTATTGTCCAGCATTGTGTTCTGGGTTAACTAAATGTACTCAGTCTCTGTATAGTGATATGGTTATACAGCTGTTTAGGACTAACAGCAGCTCTACCAGAAGATAAATTGAAAGGTTAGACTAACTTTGTAACCTGTATATCTTCTAAAGTTTTGAGTTTTAGGTCCAGGTTAAGCTAAAGCCTCTTAGTACATTTCCAGAGAACGGAGAAATGTGACCCTATCTATGAGGACAGATAAAAAAAAAAAAAAAAAGCAAGCAAGCAATGACCTTCACTCAGCAAAAAGAAGCACCAGAGCCTCGTCTCAAGAAAGTGTTTCTTAGCAACCAACCCAGAGTTTTTCTGAGTAGCTCCTGACATCCAGCCAAAAGTCCCCAGCCTCTAATCTTCAAGGATGAGCTAACCACACTCACCTTCAATTTCAGCTGCATCCATACTTGGCAGAACTAGCTAAGCTTGAGCACCTAAGACTAACCAATTATTTTATTTTATAGCTTCCTCATCCAATGTCAAATTGCCAAAACTGCAACTTCAAATTTCCCACATTTTTTTTTAAACCTAAAGCCAGGGGGAGCCAAGATGGCAGCGCTGCAAGAGCACTGTGTCTGAGAAGCAGGACAGCACTCCCCATGCAGTGAGCAGGAGACTGATCTCTGGGGGCCTAAAACTACAGTGATCATGTTTCCAAGGAGAGGGGAAGATCCCACGGCATGGGAATCGGTCGGGTCCACTCTTGGATGCCCAGCCAGAACCCAGAAGAAATCCCGGATAACGCAGGCTTTGGGTCTACTGGCTGGAGCCTCAACCCTGCAGCCTGTGTGTCCTGATTACTTTCCCAGGCTGATCTGTGGGCACAAGGGTGCCTGAGACTAGGAGTACCAGTCACAAGAAAACCTCACGGGGAAGCAAAGTTGTGAGTCTGATCACAGGTCTTTCCCTGGAATGTCTTGTGGACCACAGGCACCCGCTGCCATCACAAATGAGCTCCCTCCACTCAGAGAGCTGCATGCCCAGCTCACCAGTATAAACGAGCTGCACGCCCCAGTGCAACAGAGACTGGGAATCCTGGTCCGAAGAGGTCCCCACAGGGAAGGAAGAAACCGTGCTGCTGGGGTCACCTAGGCTTTGTCTGGGGAAAGTCTAGCAGACCACAGATAGCAAACAGGCAAATATGCCCAGCGATCACAGATCCGGGCCCAAGCAGGAAGCACAGAGTTATTGGGAACCCAGCTCCCAAAAACTAGCAGGTGGGTGCACACTCTGCCAGCCCAGAGGCCTGCTTTGAACCAAATACTCCTTACAGACAGAACTGTGTGCCCCAAGACACCAGAGTCTTAGAGTCACTGTCTGGAAAAGCCCTCACAAGGGCCAAGGAACAAAGCAAAGGGGATGGACTTAGGCAACCCAGTATATCCCTGGAAAAGGTCCCACAGACTGACCCAACCCAGGGAACTGCTCTGCCCCAGATAGCCTACTGCTACCAGGCCTGCAGTACTCACCTGCCACAGATTACCTCTTGGGTTCTGGGGCACAGAGCCCCAACCTCAGACCTACAAAAGGCCAGAAACCCTGAGATCAACCCCCAGATACTGCTGCAAGGGGCAATCAGTTATCCCGAACAAAACTGACCAAACCATAGGACACACAGGTTACAACAGCTGATCACTAAATTTACAGCAAGAAATCCAGAAGGAGGGCAGCTATCTCCAGGACTTCTCCCAGTGAGAGGAGAGCCCTCTTGACTAATCAAGACCACAGTTACCACCCAGGTCTCCATGCCTGAGGTGAGCTGTAGCAACTTCTGAAAAACACTGGCCATCCAGTGTCTATACCCAAAAAGCTGAGAAGGCTTCCTTCAGGAAAAACCATCTTCCTGACAAAGGGATTCTCTCCACTACAACAGTCCAGGAACAACCAGAAACTAACTTCAAACAACTAAAATAGCCCAATGGGTAGAGTACAGCATAAAAATTCAACCAAGAAAAGCCAGAGCAATGTGGCATCTCCAGAACCCACTTATCCAGGGGCAAATAGCCCTAGACACCCCAGCATAATTGAATTTCAAGGAGATGACCTAACATCTATGCTCATGAAGAAGAAAACAGGAAACAAATAAAATACAAAAAGAAATAGAGGAAGCTGCAGCCAAACAGTTTGTGGCCTTTAGAGAGGAAATGCTTAAATCACTGAAGGAAATAAAAGAAACAGTGGATTGATCAAAAAAAAAAAAAAAAAAAACAGCTGAAGGAATTGACGGAAAAACAGGAAATGCAGTCAGACAGGTGAAGGAAACCAACAAAATAGCTGAAGACCTAACGATAGAATTGGAAAAATTAAAAAAAAAAAAAAACACAAACAGAAGAAATGGTGGAGAGAAAGAAATTAGGGAAGAAAGCAGGAACTACATAACCAATAGGCTACAAGAAATGGAAGAAAGAATCTCAGGTGTAGAAGATACAATGGAAGAAATCAATGTATCTGTCAAAGAAAATGATAAATCTAAAAAATTCCTGACACAGACCGCCCAAGAAATGCAAGACAATAAGAAAAGATAAAACCTAAGAATAATAAGTATAAAGGAAAAATGAGACTCCCTTCTCCAAGACCCAGAAAATATTTTCAACAAAATCATTGAAGAAAATTTTCCCAACTTAAAGGAGAGGCCAATAAGAATACATGAGGCCTATAGAACACCCAATAAATTAGACCAGAAAAGAAAATCCTCCAACCACATAATAATCAAACCAGTAAGTATACAGAACAAAGAAAAAAATACTAAAAGCTGCAAGAGAAAAAGGCCAAGTAAGATATAATGGCAAACCCATTAGAATCACACCTGACATTTCAAGAGACTATGAAAGCCAGAAGGGCCTGGACAGATATCATGCAGACCCTAAGACACCACAGATATCATTTGAGACTACTATACCCTGCAAAACTCTCAGTTCTCATAGACGGAGAAAACAAGATACTCAATGACAAAAACAAATTTCAACAATACTACAAACAAATCCAGCATTACAGAAGACACTAGAAGGGAAAATACAACCCAAGAAAACTAGCTACATTCAAGAAAACACAGGAAATAAATAACCCCACTACAGTAAAACAAAAAGCAACCAAGCACACAACTGTATGACCACAGCCAATATCAAATTCAAAGATCTAACGACCACTGGTCATTAATCTCTCTCAATATTAATGGACTTAATTCTCCAATAAAAAGACACAGACTAACAAAATGGATGCATAAACAAAACCCAGCAATCTGTTGTATACAAGAGACATACCTAAGTCACAAAGATAGACATTACCTGAGGGTAAAGGGATGGAATATGTCTTTCCAAGCAAATGGATGCAAGAAGCAAGCAGGAGTAGCCCTTCTAATATCTGTAAAAATAGACTTTCAACCTAAATTAATCAAAAGAGATTGGGAAAGGACACTTCATTTTCATCAAGGGAAATTCCACCAAGAATACATGACAATTCTGAACATTTATGCCTCAAATACAAGGGCACTCACATTTGTAAAAGAAACATTGATGGAACTTAAATGACACATAGATCCCCACACACTAAAAGTGGGAGACTTCAACACCCCACTCTCAACAAAGGACAGGTCAACTAAACATAAATTAAATAAAGAAACAATATCTCTAACAGAGGTCTTGAATCAAATGGACATAACAGACATTTACATAACCTTACACCCAAACACAAAAGAATTTATCTTCTTCTCAGCACCTCATGGAACCTTCTCCAACATAGACCACATTGTTGGTCACAAAGCAAGCCTCAACACATACAAGAAAATAGAAATAAGACCTTTTATCTTGTCTGATCACCATGGAATAAAACTGGACCTCAATAACAACAGAAATAGCAAAAAGCCTACACATACATTGAAACTGAACAACTTGCTACTAAAAGACAGCTGGGAAAAAATAAAGAAAGAAATTAAAATCTTCCTAGAACTCAATGAAAATGAAGACACAACATACCCAAACTTGTGGGACACAATTAAGGCAGTGCTAAAAGAAAACTTCATAACACTAAGTGCTTTCAAGAAGAAAATTGAGACAGTGCATTCAAGCAACTTAATGACTCACTTAAAAACCCTAGAAAAAGAAAAAGCAGACAAACCAAAAAGAAGTAGACTGCTGGAAATAATCAAACTCAGGGATGAAATCAATCAATTAGAAAAAAAAAATCATTTCAAAGAATCAATGAAACCAAGAGCTGGTTCTTTGAGAAAATCAACAAAATCGACAAACCCTTAGCCAAGCTAACTAAAAGGCAGAGAGACACCACCCAAATCAACAAAATCATAAATGAAAAGGGGGACATAACTACAGACACTGAGGAAATACAAACAATCATTACGACTTACTTCAAAAGTCTATATGCCACAAAATTTAAAATCTAAATGAAATGGTCAATTTTCATGATAGATTTGACTTATCGAAGCTGAATCAGGACCAGGTAAATCAATTACATAGTCCTATATCCCCTAAAGAAATAGAAGCAGTCATCGAAAGTCTCCCAACCAAAAAGAGCCCAGTACCAGATGGCTTCAGCGCAGAATTCTACCAGACCTTCAAAGAAGAGCTAACACCAATTCTTTTCAAACTATTCCACAAAATAGAAACAGAAGGAACATTACCAAACTCATTCTATGAAGCCACAGTCACCTTGGTACCTAAACCTCACAAAGACTCAAAAAAGAAAGAGAATTTTAGGCCAATCTCCCTCATGAACATTGATGCAAAAATACTCAACAAAATACTTGCAAATCGTATACAAGAACACATCAAAGATATCATCCACCATGACAAAGTAGGCTTCATCCCAGGTATGCAGGGGTGGTTCAATTTACGAAAATCCACCATATTAACAAACAGAAAGAAAAATACCATATGATAATCTCCCTAGATGCTGAAAAAGCATTTGACAAAATCCAACATCCATTCATGTTTAAAGTATTGGAGAGATCAGGGATACAAGGCACATATCTAAACATAGTAAAGGTGATATACAACAAGCCTATCAACAAGATCAAACTGAATGGAGAGAAACTTAAAGTAATCCCACTGAAGTCAGGGACAAGGCAATGCTGCCCACTCTCTCCATATCTCTTCACATAGTTCTGGAAGTCCTTGCTAGAGCAATAAGACAGTTGAAGGAGATCAAGGGGATACAAATTGGAAAGGAAGAAGTCAAATTATCACTATTTGCAGATGATATGATAGTATACATGAGTGACCCCAAAAACTCTACCAGGGAACTCCTACATCTGAAAAACACCTTCAGCAAAGTGGCCTGATACAAAATTAGTTAAAAAAAAAACAGTAGCCTTACTGTATACAAAAGAAAAAAGGGCTGAGAGAGAAATTATGGAAACAACATCCTTCAAAATAGGCACAAATAACATAAAATACCTTGGAGTAACCCTAACCAAGCAAGTCAAAGACTTGTATGAAAAAAAAAATTAAGTCTCTGAAGAAATAATTAGAAGAAGACGTCAGAAGATGGAAAAATTTCCCATGCTCATGGCTTGTCAGGATTAACATAGTTAAAATGGCCATCTTACCAAAAGCAATCTACAGATTCAATGCAATTCCCATCACATTACCAATTCTTTACAGACCTAGAAAGAAAAATTCTCAACTTCATATAGAATAACAAGAAACTCAGAATTGCTAAAACAATCCTCTACAATAAAAGATCATCTGGGGGTATCTCCATCCCTGATCTTAAGCTGTCCTATAGAGCAACAGCAATAAAAATTGCATGGTACTGGCATAGAAACAGAATGGTGGATCAATGGAACCAAACAGGACCCAGAGATAAACCCACACACTTATGGATACCTGATCTTTGGCAAAGATGACAAAACCATACAATGAAGAAAAGACAGCATCTTCAACAAATGATGCTGATCCAATTGGATGTCTACATGTAGAAAAATGAAAATAGATCCATACTCATCACCCTGCACAAAACTAAAGTCCAAGTAGATCAAAGACCTCAACATAAAACTAGACACATCAAATCTGTTAGAAGAAAAAGTGGGGAAGTTCCTTGAACTCATTGGAACAGGAAACAACTTCCTGAAGAGAACACCAACAGCACATGCTCTAAGAGCAAAAATCAGTAAAACGGACCTCATGAAACTGAAAAACTTCTGTAACGGAAAGGACAGCAGAAAGAGAAATCAGGGAATACATTAGGAGACTGCCCCAGAGGGCCTGTGAATGCCTCTGCCGTGCAGATTATCAAAGCAGATGCTGAGAATTATAGCTAACTGTTGAGCAGAATGCATGGAATCTAATGAAAGAAGTGGAAAATAGTAAGATCAGGAGAGGACAGGACCTCCACCAGGAGAGCAACAGAATCAAGCACAAGAGTTTTTCCTGAGACTCTAAGCAAGTACCATGCATGGTGGTAACCTAGAACCTTTGCACAGATGGAGCTCATGGCAATTCAGTGTCCAAGTGTGTTCCATAGTAATGGGAATAGGGACTGCTTCTTAGATGAACTGATTGTCCTGCTCTTTGAAAACCATACCTGATTGTGGAGCAGCCTTAACAGGCCACAGAGGAAGACAATACAGACACTTCTGGTATGATCTGATAGTAGGAAGAGAAGGAAGAAGAGGAAGTTCCTATCAGTGGATTTGGGAAAGGGCATGAGTGGACAAGGCAGAGTGAGGGTGGGATTAGGATGGGTGGAGGGAATGGTTTATTGGGGAATACAAACTGAATAAAATGTGATTTTTATAAAATAAAAATATTAAAAATTATAATTCCTTTTGGAGTTATACTATAGGAATATGTGCTCAGAGGTTGATATGTCAGTAAAAGTGACCAGACAGAATGGAGTCTCTGTCTCTTTGTCTAGGTCAATTTATATATTTGTTTCTTTATGTCTTGGTCTCTCTATTTCTGAATTGGTTTCTCTAGCACTTTCTCTCTCTGTATCTCTCTCTGTCTCTTTCTGTCACCCTCTCTATGACTGCTGCTTGTGGTTCAGTATGAAAAGCTGTCAGTTCTGCTGAGGTACTATAACAAGATGACTGCTTGCCAACATGACATCCTGGATTGTCTCTGTAAAAATAGAGGCAAGGTCCCAATTAAATGCTTTTTTGTTCAAAGGTTTGCCTTGGTCAGGGAGTTTTTCCACAGTAAGTAATTCATTGACAGAGGACATATCTGTGCATTTAACAAATAATAATGGAATCTGTGATAATATGAAATTCGCATGTCAAGGACTTGTGATTTTATTAATGACCACTTGAAAGAAATATGTGACAGATTAACTGAATTAAGAGTTGATCTTAAGTTGTACTATAGAGCAACAGTTTTAAAAACTGCATGGTACTGGCATAGAAACAGAATGGTGGATCAATGGAACCAAAAAAAGGACCCAGAAATAAACCCGCACACTTATGGACACCTGATCTTTGACAAAGATGCCAAAACCCTACAATGGAAAAAAAGATAGCATCTTCAACAAATGGTGCTGGTCCAACTGGAGGTCTACATGTAGAAAAATAAAAATAGATCCATACTTATCACCCTGCACAAAACTGAAGTCCAAGTAGATCAAAGACCTCCACATAAAACCAGACACATTAAATCGGCTAAAAAAAAAAAGTGCGAAATACCCTAGAACTCATTGGTACAGGAGAAAACTTCCTGAACAGAGCATCAACAGCACAGGCTCTAAGAGTAACAATAAATGGGAACTCATGAAACTGAAAAGCTTCTGCAAAGCAAATGTCACTGTCATCAAAACAAAACAACTGCCTACAGATTGGGAAAGAAGCTTCACCAACCCTTTAACTGAGAGAGCATTCATATCCAGTATATATAAAGAACTAAAGAAGCTGAAAAGCAGCAAACGAAGTAATCCACTTAAAAATGGGGAACAGAACTAAACAGAGAATTCTCTGTAGAGGAATATCGAATGGCAGAGAAGCACTTAAAGAAATGCTCAACCTCATTAGCCATTAGGGAAATGCAAATCAAAACAACCCTGAGATTTCACCTTACACCCATGAGAATGGCCAAGATAAAAAACTCAAGTGACAACACATGTTCGAGAGGTTGTTGAGAAAGGGGAATCCTTCTCCACTGCTGGTGGGAGTAAACTTGTACAACCTCTCTGGAAATCAATCTGGGGCTTTCTCAGACAACTAGGAATAGGGCTTCCCCAAGATCCAGCCATAACACTCTAGGCAAATATCCAAAACAAGTGCAAGTACACAAAAAGGACATTTGCTCAACTGTGTTTGTAGCAGCTTTATTTGTAATAGCCAGATGCTGGGAACAACCCAGATGCCCCTCAACTGAAGAATGGATGCAGAAATTGTGGTACATCTATACAATGGAATATTACGCAGCAATGAAAAATAAGGAAATCATGAAATTTGCAGTTAAATGGTATGACCTGGAAAGGATCATCCTGAGTGAGTTTTCCCAGAAACAAAAAGACACACAGGGTATATACTCACTCATATAGACATACAACACAGGACAAACCCACTAAAATCTGTGCATCTAAAGAAACTAAGCAAAAGAGTGGACCTTAACTAAAACGGCCAATCCCAATCCTGAAAGGGAAGGAGGATGGACATCAGAAGAAGAAGAAAACAGGAAACAACCTAGGAACCTTCTACAGAGAGCTTCTGAAAGCCAGAAGAAGAAAACAGGAAACAAACTAGGAGCCTGCCACAGAGGGCCTCTGAAAGGCTCTGCCCTACAGACTATCAGAGTGGATGCTGAGCCTGATGGCCAACTGTTGGGCAGAGTGAATGGAATTTTACATAAGAAGTAGGAAATAGTAATAGCTGGAGAGGACAGGGTCTCCACAAGGAGAGCAACAGAACAAGAAAATTTGAACACAGGGAACTTCCCAGAGACTCATACTCCAACCAAAGTCTATTCATGGAGATAACCTAGAACCCTGCACAGATATAGCCCATGTCAGTTCAGTGTCCAAGTGGGTTACATAATAATGGGAAGAGGGACTGCCTCTGACATAATCTGATTGGCCTGCTCTTTGATCACCTCCCCCTGAAAGGGGAGCAGCCCTACAAGGCCACAGTAAAGGACAATGCAGCCACTTTTGATGAAAACTGATAGAGTAAGATCAGAAAGGAGAGGAGAACCTCCCCTATCAGTGGACTTGGGGAGTAGCATGCATGAAGAAAGGTGATGGATGGTGGGATCGGCAGGGGAGGAGGGGGGTTCATGGGGGGATGCAAAATGAATAAAGTGTAATTAATATAAAAATTTAAAAAAAGAAAAAAAACCTAAAGCTTTTGTCTCCTGGTACCACTCTTTGCTGGCATGGGTGACCCCATTTCCCAATGGTTAATAAACCTCTTGCTTTTGCAATGAGTCCGTGGTCTGTGGTTTTTCTGGGAAGTGCAAAATTTTTAACTCCTGAGCTATGAGACCCTAGGTCTTACAAAATCAATAGTAAATATTAATAGTCACTTAAAATTGGTGCCCACACCCCTTAAATCATACTTTTTCTTAGTTTGGTTGGGGAAATAAGATCCCGGTTAAAAAATGCAAACTTAAAACCCAAAAACTCCCAGGTAAATTACTGTTCTTTTAAGAGACTCTTAACCCTGCCCAGGAGCAAAAAACAGCCTTCTGTGGGCAGACCTCAGACTTAACAAAACTGCATGCTGCTGCAGTTTATCTGAGGGGTAAACAAGCATCATTCCTTTATACTGTGGCTGGTTCAAATGGTCAGCTCCACAGACATGGTAGGAAAGAAAGAAAGTGGAGGTAGACAGATATCTAGACAGTTTTGCCTAAACTGCCACATATAAAATAAAAAAATGCCATGGCAGAGGGTGTTTTAATTCACTTTGGATTCATTTTGGCTGTCATAGTCATGGATCTGTTTGCAATATGTTTAATGGTGTTGGCTCTTCTCCAAGAAAGTTGAAGGAGAAAATGGGGGAAAAACAAAACAAAAAGAAGGATTGGAATACTAAGTTACAGTCAAGAAAAAAGGCACTCTTCCTAATAATTAAATTAATTATGGCTAAAATTCAAAGTTCTCTGGGTGTAAGATACTTGTCAGCTCTTTCTGGTAAGGTCCAGCAATTCACTAAAACATCAATTAAAATAACAACCTGGGCTTTGTTAGTTACACATAAAGTGGCACAACTGACCACCAAACTTAAAATTTTTTTGTCTCTTTGTTTGATTTTTATTTAAAGGCTTTGAATTACAATGATGCTGATTTAAATATATATATATATATATATATATATATATACACACACACATGGGTGAAGGCACATGCCTTTATTACCAACACAAAGTAAAAAGAAACAGGCAAATCTCTGAGTTCAGGATCAAGCTTATTTACATAACAAAAGCCAGGATGACAACTCCTGCTGTTTATCCATTTGTAGAGATACTCTAAGATTCAAAATGGCAAAATTTTCCTAAGTTTACCATGTAAATTCTTTTTTCCTAATAATAGATGTTATGTCCTTACTGATCTAAAGGTGGGATTCACATCAATTTTAGGTTTGTGTAAAGAGAGATAATGTCATACTGCTATGGAAACTACCTTATCCTTTTAAATGTGAGATATTTTCATGGGGAGAAAATGTTGGTCATGTCTATGGAAAAAAAAAATCACATGAGGCTTAAAGATGGCCAAGTACATTCCAACCTAGTTTAGTTTTAAAATCTCAATAATTATATTGATATGTTTAGAAAACAAAACTGTCCATCCCATAGGAAAAAGAGGGCAAGCCAAAGAGTAGTCAAATCCAATGTAAAAATGCAGGTACAAGATATAAGTATATACTTAACCCTAAGGGTAAGAGAGTTTATATGCTAATGATAACTGAGTTTATATAAAGTTTGGTTATAAAAGCATAACTGTCCAGTCTTTATAAAAAAGGGGCAAGCAAAAAAAAATCAACCAACCAAACAAACAAAAAAACAAAACAAAACAAAAACAAAAAAGCCACTATCAGTGTTAAGACCAGGTACAAGATGCTTAAATGCTGAATGTAAGAGAGAATTAAAATTAAGTTTGGCTATAAAGGCATGTCTACCCATTCTATATAAACAAGGGGATAGGACAAATAGCTACAACATATATAAAATATAGGGCTAGTCCTCTAAATAGGTACAACATACCAATGGTATTCTTATATTTTAAATTTAAAAAGCTTTTTTTTTTTTTTTCATTTTTACAAGCTGAAGTTTTATTACTTACTGAATTATCCAGAGGTCTGGAGTGCCTGCCAGGGCAGCCCTGCCTCTGCTGATGATCCCACTGTTACCATGCACAGAGATGGCTGTAGTAGCAGAGGAGTTGCATTGTGTTATGGAAGATGCTTTTTTGCTTTGTTTAGCCTGCTCAGGCTCTAATCAAAAATATTACATTCTGGTCTATCCATGCTTTGTTCTCCCATGGGAGGCTGTTCTACCTCTGGCAGAAGCCTGCCCTCAGTGTGGTGCACTTCCTGGGCTGATCTCTTCCCCTGGCAGTGGCAGAGGCAGGCACTGCACAGTACCTGAGGGTCAGTTCCTGTGATATTAGCTTCCAAGTGAGGTAAATACAGATTTTTACAAGTACTATAAGGAATCTTCTCTGAATAAAAGCATGAGCTAATACTTATGCTAGTAAAAATCATATGTGGATAGCAAGCCTATGTTTAAGCTACCTCAACAATCATCCAGTCTTCCTTCATTTCACCAGGGCACATTAGCACCAAGTTAACTGTCCTTTGAAAAGGACCAAGGGAATTCAAGTCTGGGCCAGGCTTCCATGGGCTACCTTCCTTTAATGGAATAGCTGTGATGGCACTGGGGTTGGTCATTTCAGGGCAGTTAGATGGAGGTCTTGGCTATATATTTTGTATCACTGATAGCCTCCTTTGGAAAACTTGGGATGGTATTGAGTGAGAAGGAGGGAATGAGATGTGGCCTGTCACACTGGAGTGTGGGGTAATATCCACTACCACTGTACACAGAGAGCCAGAAGCTGAGGATGCCTTTGGTGACAGTGTTTCTTCTAAGGTTACCACATATGTGACACACTGAAGTTGAGTTTCAGAGCACAGTGGTAGATACAAGTGAGACATGCTCTTAAATGAAAATATTCTCTTTTTTACAAAGTAGCTGTTTAGTTATGTTTTAGATGATGGTGTATGCATGGGGCACAGTGTGAAGGACTAAAGAGGTGTGCTTGACACAAAGCACGTTCACCAAAAACCTGCTACAAGCTACAAGTGTTCAAGTACAAAGTATTAATATAAACTAGTACCTTTTAAAAACATCTAGTTGTTGAGTCCTTTGACAGCAAGTTGTAAAGCCTGAAGATGGAAGACCTAAGCTAGCCATTTCAATTCAGCAAGATATGATTTTTAGACGGTGACTTGCCCAGGAAATTGGGTTTCCCATTTAATAGCCATTGAGAAAATACATACAAACTATTTGGTCGAGTAACTGCTAAGCTTATACCTTATGATCTCTCTCTTTGAACTTTTCTTCTTTGGTTCTTATCCTTCCCTATTTTAAAACTCACAGAAAGAGCACATTTATATGCAAGCAAACTCACCTGTCTCCACCCTCAGGAGGGCCTGCACACACACATAAATACACACATGCACACACTTGCTCTCATATAAATAAATGCCCTTGTACCATATCAAAGAAAGTACATGTGGAACCCATCAGACTGTCAGCGAATTGCAGAAGGGCCTGCCTGGCTGTTACTAAGTCAGCCTATCTTTGCATGGCATCACCTCCATAAGCTTACCATGCACGCAACAGCCCAACAGGGCAGAAGCTCATCTGTGGCTGGTGGGGATGTAAACACTAAGGAGCCAGGGTGACTCAAAGAAGAAGTAAGGCATCCTGTGTGATGGCTGCAAAGGGCCTAGTACTTCAGTCTCTGCCATACCCTAGGTCTGGCTTCTACATGAAATTGAAATGTTTTTCTCTTAAAGTTATAATGGAAATCTCAGCTTCATTGCACAATGGCAAATTGGCCACAGTCTCTTAGCACTGAGTTTATAGACTTGCACAGCTGCAGCCATTGCTGCACTTCTTCAAACCAAGTCCGTCACTGTTGAGTTTAAAGCAGTGCTCAGAACAGGGGTCATTCCTAAGGAAATTAAGTGGTATAACAAAAAATACAAACTTTCAATATGTTTGATTTATAATTGTTTCTTAAATTATAGTCCAAGGTCCATTTTATAATTTAAATTGTGGTGAGATAAAGTATAGTAAATATTTTTAAGATATGATTTAATCTGAATCTCTTCTACTTCCATAGTTGACCAAGTCATAATAACTATATTTAAAACAGTCTTAAATATAAATGGATTCAGTGTCATTGTTAAGTCCATAATAAAATTGATCTTAATGGTCCAAGGAGGTAAACAGGCTATTAGATTTACTTGACAGAACACAAGCACTCCACAGTGAGTTTCCCTGTGTTGTTTGGATCTCTCAGATCTGGCATTCCCTCCTAATACTGTGTCCAGGGAGTACTGTCACATTTGCTTTCACACTGCTGCATGGATAGAGGCCGAACAGATTCCAGACAGTCAACAGATGCCTGTCCAGTATAGGAGAGACACTGCACATTTCACATTTGCTGTCCTAAGCCACACTGAGCAGAGCACTGGCCCCGGTCTCCTACCACCCAGTAGGGAGGAGGGCAATGGCCCAGACTGAAGCAGATGGGAGCTGGACGCTTGCTCTCCTCTGGACATTGTGCAGCTCAGAATGTTTAAAAAGGTCACTGCTCTTGCACAGAACAATCCGACGCTTGAATCCTGGCCAACATTTTGGAGTAAATTCAGACCAGTCCAAAGCTACCCACTGAGGTGGACATGACTGGTTGTTGCAGGACTCTTTCTCCACAGGCCGGTGGGTTAAACAGTCACTGTAGTCCAGTGTCTCCTCCTCAGACAGTCCAACCTTCCTAATTCAGAGCACAGCCCTCATGTGCATCCTACCATTACAAGATTTGCTGCACCAGTCTCCAATGAAGCATGTAGGTGGGCAGGGCTCAGTGTTGCAGGCTCTTTGATTTTCAGGGGGCTTACTGTCAGGATCACAGAAATTGTTCTCGACAATGGAGTTGTCATCCAATCTTTTACAGACCACTTCTTGTCTTTGGACACCTCCAGCACAGGTAGCTGAGCACTCTGACCAGGGCTGATGATTCCACATAAAGCCAACTTCATTATCACCACTGCCAGTACAAACAATGGGAACATTGAACTTGTACCTAATTCCCAAATTCTGTTCTTGGAGTAGAACCATTACAATGAGGTTTTCAGAGGTAGGTCCTAGAGCTTCCAAGGATTCTGGGTGATCTGTTGGTCTCTTGTAGTGGAAAGCTGTCCCAGAAACATCAAATTTTCTAGCCCAGTCAATAGTCCAGGCACCATTAATATAGTAATCATCCCCCTCAGATTTAAAGACATGTGTGGCCGGGGGACAGCTTGATCTTCATGTAGGTTCCCTGTAGAGCAGAAACTGTTTTTTTCTGTGGATCAATTCTTCTTCAGGGCTGGCTGTGAAGTCCTCCTCTGTGGCCTAGCAGAACTGTTCCTCCCTTGGGGGGTGCAGAGTCAAAGAGCCTGCCATTGAGTTCCTGTCAAAGATAGTCCCTGTTCCTCTTACTATGGGAAAACAATTGGTGATTGAGCTACCATGAACTTCGTCCGAGTAAAGGTTCTAGGTTATATCCATATCCAACCATGATCCTTGCTCGGAGAAACAGTCTCAGAAAAGACCCCGTACCCAGATATATTTGGTCCTTGTGGGGCTCCTATCCTTTCCCTGTCATACTAACTCCCCTTCTGCAGAAGGTTTGGTTATGAGTCTTAGTATCTGTTTTGAAACGCTGCTTGGTAGCGTCTTTCAGATGCCTTCTGCAGTAGACTCCTATCATATGTCCAATGCACACCTCATTTGTCTTTCTAAGAGAGGATTGATCATCTTACCTCATGTCTGGTTTCTTGTTTATCTCCTTTTGGTGTATAGACTTCGTTATGTTTATTATATATTGTAGGTCTATTTAAGCAAGTGTATACCATGTTTGTCTTTCTCCTTCTGGGATACTTCACTCAGAATGATCTTTTCTAGATTCCACCATTTGCCTGCAAATTTCATGATTTCCTCATTTTTGATTGCTGAGTAGTATTCCATTGTGTAAAATTACCACAATTTCTGTATCCATTCCTCTGATGATGGACATCTGGGTTGTTTCCAGGTTCTGACTAATTACAAATAAAGCTGTTACAGACATGGTTGAGCAAATGTCCTAGTTGTGTACATGAGCAAATTCTGGGTATAGACCTAGCAGTGGTATAGCTGGGTCTTGAGGAAGCATTAATCTTAATGGTCTGAGTAAGCTCCAGATTGACTTTCAAAGTGGTTGTACCAGTTTACATTCCCAACAGCAATGGAGGAGGGCTCCCCTTTCTCCACAACCTCTCCAGCATGTGTTGTCACTGGAGTTTTTCATTTTGCCCATTCTGATGGGTGTAAGGTGAAATCTCACGGTCGTTTTGGTTTGCATTTTTCTAATGGCTAATGACATTGAACATTTCTTTAATTGTTTCTCTGACATTCCATAATCCTCTATTAAGAATTCTCTGTTTAGCTCTGTTCCCCATTTTTTAATTGGATTGCTTGGTTTGTTGCATTTCAGCTTCTTTATTTCTTTATATATACTGAATATTAGCCCTCTGTGAGAAAAAGGGGTGGTGAAGATTCTTTCCCAATCTGTAAGCAGTCGTTTTGTTTGGATGATGGTATCCTTTGCTTTACAGAAGTTTTTCAACTTCATGAAGTCCCATTTATTGACTGTTGCTCTTAGAGCTTGTGCTGTTGGTGTTCTCCTCAGAAAGTTGTCTCCTGTGCCAATGAGTTCTAGGCTGTTCCCCACTATTTTTTCTAACCAATTGAGAGTATTTGGTTTAATGTTGAGGTATTTGATCCACTTGGACTTTAGTTTTGTGCAGGGTGATAAATATGGATCTATTTTGATTTTTCTGCATGTAGACATCAAGTTGGACCAACACTATTTGTTGAAAATGCTGTCATTTTTCCATTGAATGGTTTTAGCTGCTTTGTCAAAAATCAAGTATTCATAGTTGTGTGGGTTTATTTCTGAATCTTCTGTTCGGTTCCAATGATCTTCCTTTCTGTTTCTATGCCAATACCATGCAGTTTTTATTATTATTGCTCTGTAGTACACCTTGAGATCAGGGATGAAGATACCTCCAGATGATCTGTTGTTATTCAGGATTGTTTTGAAGATTCTGGGTTTTTTGTTTCTCCATATGAAGCTGAGAATCTTTTTTTCAAGGTCCATAAAGAATTGAGTTGGAATTTTCATGGGAATTGCATTGATTCTGTAGATTGCTTTTGGCAGGATGGCCATTTTCACAAAGTTTATCCTACCAATCCATGAGCATGGGAGATCTTTCCATCTTCTAATATCTTCTTCAATTTCTTTCTTCAGAGACTTGAACTTTTTCTAAAAAAAGTCTTTCATTTGCTTGGTTAGTGTCAACCCAAGGTACTTTATGCGGCTATTGTAAAGGGTGTTGTTTCCTTTATTTCTTTCTTGGCCCTTTTGTCATTGGTATACAGGAGGCCTTCTGATTTTTTTTTTGAGTTGATTTTGTATCCTGCCAGTTTCCTGAAGGTGTTTATCAGCTGGAGGAGTTCTCTGGTTGAATTATTGGGTCCATCATATGTACTATCATATCTACTGTGAATAGTGACACTTTGACCTCTTCCTTTCTCATTTGTATCCCGTTGATCAACTTTAGTTGTCCTATTGGTCTTGCTAGGACTTCAAGTACTATGTTGAAGAGATATGGAGAGAGTGGGCAGCCTTGTCTTGTTTCTGATTTCAGTGGGATTGATTTAGGTTTCTCTTTTAAGTTTGATGTTGGCTATAGGCTGGCTGTATACTGCCTTTACTATGTTTAGATATCTGCCTTGTATCCCTGATCTCTCCAAGACTTTAAACATGAATGGGTGTTGGACTTTTTCAAATGCTTTTTCGGCATCTAGGGAGATTATCATGTGGTTTTTCTTCTTCAGTTTTTTTATGTAGTGGATTACATTCATGGATTTCCATATGTTGAACCACCCTTGCATGCCTGGGATGAAGCCTACTTGGTCATGGTGGGTGATATCTTTGATGTGTTCTTGGGTTCAGTTTGCAAGTATTTTATCGAGTATTTTTGCATCAATGTTCATTAAAGAGTTAGGTCTGAAGTTCTCTTTTTTTTTGTTGGGTCTTTTTGTGTTTTAGGTATTAAGGTGAATGTTGCTTCATAGAATGAATTTGGTAATGTTCCTTCTGCTTCTATTTTGTAGTATAGTTTGGAGAGAATTGGAGTTAACACATCTTTGAAGGTCTGGTAAAATTCTGCACTGAATCCATCTGGCCCAGGACTTTTTTTGGAAGGGAGAATGTTGATGACTGCTTCTATTTCCTTGGGGGAAATAGGACTATTCAATCTTTCTATCTGATCTCAACTTAATTTTGGTAAATGGAATCTATCAAGAAAATTGTCCATTTCTTTTAGATTTTCGAATTTTGTGGCATATAGGCTTTTGTTGTACGACCTAATGATTGTTTGGATTTCCTCAATAGCTGTACTTATGTCCCCCTTTTCATTTCTAATTTTGCTGATAAGGCTAGTTTCTCTCTGCCTTTTGGTTAGTTTAGCTAAAGGTTTGTCTATCTTCTTCATTTTTTCAAAGAACCAGCTTTTGGTTTCATTGATTCTTTGAATAGTTTTATTTGTTTCTAGTTGATTGATTTTTGCTCTGAGTTTGATTATTTCAAGCCGTCTGCTCCTCTTGGGTGCATTTGCTTCTTTTTTCTCTAGGGCTTTCAGTTGGTCCATTAAGTTGCTTGTATGAGATGTCACAATTTTTTTCTTGAAGCCATTTAATGCTATAATATTTCCTCTGAGCACTGCTTTCCTTGTGTCCCATGAATTAGGGTATGTTGTACCTTCATTTTCATTGAATTCTAGGAAGTCTTCAATTTCTTTCTTCATTTCTACCTTAACCCAGCTATCATTGAGCAGCAAGTTGTTCAGTCTCAATGTGCTTGTAGGCTTTTTTCTAATTCCATTGTTGTTGATGCTTTATTCCATGGTGGTCAGATAGAATACAGGGGATTATTTCAATCTTCTTGTATCTGCTGAGGCTTCCTTTATGACCAACTATATGGTCTATTTTGGAGAAGGTTCCATGAGGTGCTGAAAAGAAGGTATACTCTTCTATGTTTGATTGGAAAGTTCTGTAGACATCTATTAAGTCCATTTGATTTAGTACCTCTGTAAGTGCCTTTAATTCCTTATTTGGTTTCTGTCTAGATGATCTGTCCCTTGTTGAAAGTGGAGTATTAATGTCTCCCACTATCAAGGTGATGGGATCGATGTGTGATTTAAGTTTTAGTAATGTTTCGTTTATGAATGTAAGCGCTCTTGTATTTGAGGCATACATATTAAGAATTGTGATGTCCTCTTGGTGGATTATTCCTGTGATGAGAATGTAGTGTCCTTCCACATCTTTTTTGATTAATTATGGTTGAAAGTTTATTTTATTAGTTATTCGGATAGCTACCCCAGCTTGGTTTCTGGGTCCATTTGCTTGAAAGACATTTTTAAAGCCTTTTACTCTGAGGTAGTGTTTATCTTTGTTGCAGAGGTACATTTCTTGGATGCAGCAGAATGTTGGATTATGCTTACACACCAATTCTGTTAGTCTGTGTCTTTTTATTGGTGAGTTGAGTCCATTGATGCTGATAGATAATATTGACCAATAAATGTTAGTTTCTTTTGTATTGAAGTCGGTGATCTTACTGTGTCTCATTGCATGTTTTCTTTTCATTTTTGTTGGGATATTATCTGTCATGTTTTCTTGGGTGAAGTTGTTTTCATTGGATTGGAGTTTTCCTTCTAGTATGTTCTGTAGGGCTGGTTTGCTGTGTAGATATTGCATAAATTTAGTTTTGTCATGGAATATTTTGTTTTCTCCATCTATGTTGATTGAAAGTTTTGCAGGATATAGTAGTCTGGGTTGGCATGTGATCTCTTAGAGTCTCCATGACACTTGCCCAGGCCCATCTGGCTTTCATAGTTTCTGATGAGAAGTCCGGTGTGATTCTGATAGGTTTACCTTCATATGTTACTTGGTCATTTTCCCTTGCTACTTTAAATATCTTTTCTTTGTTCTGTAGATTTAGTGATTTGACTATGATGTGACATGTTGTGTTTCTTTTCTTGTCTAGTCTATTTGGTGTCCTATAGGCCTCTTGTGTATCTATGGACATCTCTTTCTTTAAGTTGGGAAAATTTTCTTGAAAATATTTTCTGGACTTTGGAGCCTGAAGTCTAGCTTTTCATTAATTCCTGTTATTTTAAGATTTCGTCTTTTCATGGCATCCTTGATTTCTTTGATATTTTGTGTTTGGGACTGTCCTGATTTTACACTATTTTTTTCTTTAAAATATATCAATTTTAGTATTTTTGTTCATATACTCATTGGAACATGATAAGAATCTCAGTTCCAATTTCCTTAAAAACAAAACAACAACAACAAAAAAAACTGAGTTCATTCTTGCCACACTCTGTCACCAGAGTGTGATAAGCTATTCATCCTGAAGAACTTTATATTTCATCACCTTGATCAGAGATTTCCTTATGTATTTATTTATTACAATTTGTTCACTTTGTATCCCCTATGCTGCCCCATCACTCTTCTGCTTCCAGTTCTACCTCCCTCCTTCTTCTACCCAAATGCCCTTTCTCTAGTTCCCTTATTGGGGATGTCCTCCTCCTACTTCTATTGGAACCTACCTTATCAGTTCTCATTAAGGCCAGCTGCATCATCTTCATCTATGCCCTGATTCACAGGGTGTTTTTCTCCTTGTGTACTCAGTCCCCTTTAATTATGATGCTCTTCCCATAACCTCTCCTGCAGGATTCCTAGAGCTGTGAGGGGAGGGAGAATTTCATAGGGAAATCCCATCTATAGCTAGGTATTTTAAGATCTATCTCTGAATAATATTGGATTTTGAGACTATATGCAATTCCGTTTGTTGCAGAAGGAAGCATTTTTTGGATGCAAGAATATGTCAATGATCTATCAGTTTAGGATAGAAAGCAGCATATTTTAATAACAATAGTTTAGGTTACTTGATATTATCCATAGGATGTCCTGCCCTACAAGCAAATGCCACTCAATCTTCCTATTCGAAGACTGGTTTGGTCACAACAGATGGCCTATTGAAACTTTGTACCCCACTATTAGCAGACCTCCTAATAACTGAATACATACCATATTTGTTTTTCTGCATTTTACCTACTTCAACCAGGATGATATTTCTGGGGTCCATCCATTTGTCTGAAAATAACATGATGTCATTTTCTTACCTGAATAATACTCCATTATTGAAATATTCCATATTCTCAGTCCTGTTCTTTAGTCCTTGCAAGTTTCTAGGACTTTTACCATTGTATTCAATGATAAACTATCAGGATAATTATGTTTTGTTAGCCTATGAGTCCTTCATTTTTTTCCACCTTCAGGTGATTTGAATTGCAATGTCCCCTTGAAGCTCATTTATTTACTTGTTTAGTCCCCATGGATGAAATGTCTGGGACCTAGGTTGGAAGTTATGGCCTTGTTAGATAATGTAATTTCTATTGGAGTTATATTATAAGAGGGTGTGCTTTTGAGTTGAATATGCCAATGAAAGTGAACACACAGAATTGAGTCTCTTTCTCTCGGTTTCTCTCTCTTTACATCTTTGTTTCTGAAGGTCTCCGTCTCACAGTTTTTGAATCTGTCTCTCTAGCTCTCTATAGCTCTGGCTACATCTCTCTGCCTGCTGCTTTTGGTATGAAAAGCTCTTCATTCTGCTGAAGGACAACAACAAGATGACTGCAAACTATCATGAAATACAGATGGTCTCTGTAAAAAGATAAGCATGGTCCCAATTAAAAGATTTTTGTTCAAAGAGTTGTCCTGGTCAGGGAGCATTTTAACAGTAAGTAATTCACTGACTGAGGACATATCTGTGCATTTAACAAATAAAAATGTAACCTGTAATAATGTGAAAGCCACAGATCAAGGACAAGTCACTTGAAAGAAATATGTGACACTTTTCCTAAACTATGAGTCTTGGAAACTGGTACTGTCATGTGTGGTTTGTGTGCTTTTAGCTGCCCATATTAAGGCATATAGTTCTGCTCAGCCTTTCTCTCAAGCAGGTTGCCCACTTGGCCCTTTTAATAACTAACTCCTGAAACTCTTACAAGCTTGAACCTTCTGCAAGGCATCATTCTCCCTCTCAGCTAATCAGCACCTGAGAGAATCTTGAGGTTTCCATGGAGATGAGTAAAAAAAGTTTTCTCAGTGGCCAGTTTCTCTGATCCAGTGCACACCTAACATTTTATTGTGAAACCCAAGAGGCCAGTATCCCATCCTTTTACCCTCTGTGACTATGTCAGGTAGGAAATGAAACTTTCATCTTTATTTAATTGGACAGCTTTGTAAGTAGAGAAGCTCCTAAATGAGGTGGGAAAGGGGAATGTACCCAATGACAAGATGGTTACTACTGTGGTCTTGGATGTGAAATATCCTTGAGTATGACATTAAACAAAGCAGTTACTCAAATACTTATTGAATAGACCTTTACATTCTTATTGATATAATAGGCTTGTAGAGTCTTGGCTTCCCTGAGCTATTGAGTCTTTAAGAGCAGGGAAAATGGAAGGAAATCAGACAATTCCCGGGACTGTTTGGCTGAAACAGAGAAAAAAAATGGTGAATGTAAAAGGAGAACAGAGGGGAAATAAACTATTTGACAGCTGGTGATATTCTACACTAGTGTTGCCAACCCTTTATGAGCAGGGTTGCCTTGGCTTATCTGGCAGAATCTGTAGCTGTGTCCTCCTCAGGGGTCACTGGGGAACCCTCTTTGTCCTGGGGATTAGAGTTAAAACTGGGACTTCAGGATAGAGATATGGGTCCATATTATATGCCCAGGACACCAGCACAGCTATGTCCTTCAGCAAACCCTCTAAACGTAGTGGTAGTGCCAGGACTGCTAGTTCAGAGATGAGCTCCTGTGATCTGAATTAGCTGGGAATACACTAGTTCATGGCTAGGATTCTCTGCTACATAATGAGTTCCTGGAAAGCATGCCTTATAAAGACAAACTCTGCCCTGTTTTAGCAGAACTTATTCTCCATGATAAAGTCATTGTAAAAGTTGTCAACAGTGGTATAGCTGGGTCTGGAGGAAGCACTATTCCTATTTGTCTTAGGAAGCGCCAGATAGCTTTCCAGAGTGGTTGTACCAGTTTACATTCCCACCAGCAGTGGAGGAGGGTTCCCCTTTCTCCACAACCTCTCCAGTATGTGTTATCGCTTGAGGTTTTCATCTTGGCCATTCTGATGGGTGTAAGGTGATATCTCAGGGTCGTTTTGATTTGTATTTCCCTGATGGCTAATGAGGATGAGCATTTCTTTAAGTGTTTTTCTGCCATTCAATATTCCTCTGTCGAGAATTCTCTGTTTAGCTCTGTTCCCCATTTTTTTAATTGGATTACTTGTATTGCTGCTTTTCAGCTTCTTTAGTTCTTTGTATATACTGGATATTAGTCCTCTGTCAGATGAAGGGTTAGTGAAGATTCTTTCCCAATCTGTAGGCTAGGTATATACCCAATGTTTGTTCAAGTACACAAAAAGGACACTTGCTCAACCATGTTTATAGCAGCTCTATTTGTAATAGCCAAAACCTGGAAACAACCCAGATGTCCATCAATGGTAGAATGGGTACAGAAATTGTGGCATTTTTATACAATAGAATACTACTCAGCAATCAAAAAGGAGGAAATCATGAAATTTGCAGGCAAATGGTGGGATCTAGAAAAGATCATTCTGAGTGAAATATCCCAGAAGGAGAAAGACAAACATGGGATATACTCACTTATATAAACCTATAAGATATGATAAACATAATGAAGTCTATACACCTAAAAAAGATAATCAATTGAGCGGACATGGGTTAAGATGATCAATCCTCGTTTAGAAAGACAGATGGGATGTGCATTGAACGTATGACAGGAGTCTACTGAGTGCATCTGAAAGACTCTAACTAGCAGTGTTTTCAAAGCAAAGACTCATGACCAAACCTTTGGCAGAGTACAGGGAATCATAAGAAAGAAGGGGAGTTAGTCTGATGGGGAAAGGATAGGAGCTCCACAAGGACCAAATATATCTGGGCACAGGGTCTTTTCTGAGACTGACATTCAACCAAGGACCATGTATGGATATAACCTAGAACCTCCACTCAGATGTAGCCTGTGGTAGCTCAGTAACCAATTGGTTTCCCAAAGTGAGGGGAACAGGGACTATTTCTAACAGGAACTCAATGACTGGCTCTTTGGTCTCCCCACCCCCGAAGAGAGGAGCAGTCCTGTTAGGCCACAGAGGAGGGCTTTGCAGCCAATCCTGAAGATACCTGATGAAACAGGATCAGATGAATGGGGAGGAGGTCCCCCCATCAGTGGACTTGGAAAGGGGCACGGTGGAGATGAGGGAGGGAGGGAGGGACTGGGAGGGAATGAGGGATCGGGACACGGCTGGGATACAGAGTTAATAAAATGTAACTGATAAAAAAATAAAAAAAAATATTAAAAATAGTTGTCAACATATTATTTTTAATAATTATGTGGGAATTTTTTATTACATACATAACACTCCTTTTCCATTGCATCCAGATTAAAATTCCAACTGATGTTTCACACTAATTTTTTTTAAATACATCAATTAAAGTATGTGTCATTCATCTACTCATTAAAACATTATCAGAGTCTCAGTGGCAAGTCCCTGAAAGGAAACTGAATTCATTTTAGCATACCCTGGCCCCACCCCTAAGAAGAAGCCATTAGTCCTGAAGAGCTCAGTACATCATCACCTTGATCACAGTTTTTCTTTAGTATTTATTATGATTTGTTCACATTGTATCCCCTCTACTGCCCTCTTACTCTTCTTCCAGTCTCACCAACCTTCCTTCTTCTACACCTATGCCTTTCTCTAGTTTCCTGTCATGGAGGTCCTTCTCTCCCTTCAATTTGACTCTAAAATATTAGGTCTCTTCAAGGCTGGTTCCATCATAATCCTCTGTGACATGATTCTCAGGGCATTGTTCTCCATGTGTTCTTAATTTCCTCTACTTATGACACTCTTCCTGCCTTCTCTCTTGCAGGCTTCCCAGAATTCGGAGGTGAGGGAGAATTTCATAGGGAAATCACATTTAGAGCTGGGTATTTTGAGGTGACTCTGTGTGATATCACACTGTAGGTCTCTGTATACAATCCCATTTGATGCAGAGGGAAGCATCTCTGTGAATGCAAGAATATAGCACTGATCTAACATTTGAGGGGAGAGAGCAGCATATATTTAACAACATCAGCCTGGGTTGCTTGAATTTTTCCATTCTATGCCCTGGCACAACAACTGCCACCCATTCCCCCTAGTGGAAGACAAGTTTGGTCACAGCAGATGGCCTATTGGAACTTTATCCACCAGTGTGAGGAGACCTCCCAATAAGTGAATACATACATTATTGTCTTTCTGCATTTTAGTTGCTTCACACACATTATTTTTCCTTGGTTCATCCATTTACATGAAAATATCATGATTTCAGTTTCTTAGCTGAAGAATACTGTTATTGAAAATTTCCACATATTCCCCAAATGAGATTTTCAGCACTGTTTTTTAGAACTTTGAAGTTACTGGGGTTTTAATCATTGTATTGAATGACAAACTAACAGGATAACGATGTTCTTTTAGCTTAAAATTCCCTCCCTCTTCTTCCAATTCCTGGTGATTTGAATTGAAATGTCCACTTGAAGACATCTGTTTACATGTTGAGTCCCCAGTGAAGAAATGTCTGGTATGGGTTAGGAGTTATGGCCTATTGGAGTTATATTATAGTAGGGTGTGCTTTGAGGTTGATAAGCCAATGAA
Organism: Meriones unguiculatus; assembly: GCF_030254825.1. NCBI lineage: Eukaryota > Metazoa > Chordata > Mammalia > Rodentia > Muridae > Meriones > Meriones unguiculatus. Next base: position 10,665,083 of record NW_026843709.1, read on the forward strand.
AGTTACCAGACACAATGGAGTCTCTGTCTCTTGGAAAATTTCCAATTATATATTTGTTTCTTTTGGTCTCCATCTCTATATTTCTGAACCTGTGTCTCTAGCTCTTAGTTGTGTCGCTCTCAGTCTCCTTCTTTCTGCCTGCCACTTGTGATTTAGTATGAAATACTCTCAGTTCTGCTGAAAGACTACAACAAGATGACTGCTTGCTGATTTGACATCATGCATGGTCTATATAAATAATATAAGCAAGGTCTCACTCAATTAAACACTTTTTGTTCAAAGAGTTGCTTTAGTCACAGAGCATTTTACCAGTAAGTAATTCAATGACTGAGGACATATCTGTGCACTTAACAGATAATAATTCAATCTAAGATAATGTGAAGCTGACATGTCTAGGAAACATGACTTTATTAATGACCACTGAAATAAATATATGACAGCTTTCCCGAACTAAGAATCTTGTACACAGGAACTGTGATCTCTGGGCTGTGTACTTTCAGCAGCCCAAATTGAGGCATGTAGTTCTGCTCAGCCTTCCTCTCAAGGAGGTTGTCCACTTGGCCCTTTTAATAACTAGCTCCTGAAACTCTGACTGGCTTGAACCTTTTGCATGGCATCATTCTCCATCTCAGCTAATCAGCAACTGAGAGAATCTTGAGGTTTCCATGGATTATGGGTGAAAAAGATTTCTCAGTGGCCAGTCTCTCTGATCCTGTGCACACCTAACTTTTTATTGTGAAACACAACAAGCCATTATCTCATCCCTTTATCCACATCCTATACCTTTACAGCTGTTTACATCTGTGACAATGTCAGGTAGGAAGTGGAACTTTCATGTTTATTTAATTGGACAGCTTCCTAAGTAGGGAAGCTTCAAAGTGAAGTGGGATTAAGGGGAATGTACCCAATGAAAAGGTGATCTCCTACTGTGGTCTTGGATCTGATATTTCCTAGGTTGTGACTTTGAACTGAACAGTTACAGAATATGAACTAACGGTACCTTCACATTCTTATTTATATAATAGGCTGGCAGAATCTAGGGTTCCCTGTGGTTTTGAGTCTTTATTAGCAGGAAAAGAGAAGGTAACCTGACCAGTACAGTGGGCTAGTCGAACAGCGTCCACCTGAAAGAGGGAGTATAAATGGGTAGACAGAGATGCAAAGAATGGACATAAGAGAGATTCTTGATCAAGTTTCAATATACTGAACATGCAAATAACACTTGTAAGCAAAGGGTTCAAACAATAATTTTCACAGTAGCAACACATCTGTGTCATCTGACAAGGCCTCCCGGAACTCAATCAAGGTTACACAAAGTTGGCTGTCTGATTCCCAAGGTTGTAGGAAGCTTGCTATCTACTTTTCAGAATGGCCCTCTTGCAGAGACCACAAAGGAAAGTCTCTAAGATATTGATCTTAGATAAGACCAACATCTGGCAAGAACAGAAGGTAAAATTCCCATTACCAGACTCTTTCGGTTCCCCCTTCTTGGTTTTATGGAGAGCCTGTCTTAGGTTGGCAAATATTTTTCTTACTCATCATCAAGGTCTTCGATGGGATTTTTTTAAAGCCTCTGTCTTAGGTTGGAAAAATTGAAAATTTGATCTTACTCATCATTGACTTACCTACATATCAATTGGGGTTGTTAGAGATCTTTAAATTCATGCAACTGAACTTGCATGTGTTGAAGTTGTTGAAGAAGGAACTGAAATATACAAGGAAGACAGGAACAGGCCAACAAACCCATACCTGCCAGGCTCTCAATTGTCAGTTCCCTCTTAAACACAGAGTCAAAGGATGGAAAGTGCCTCCTGAGCCTAGTAAATATATCCCAGGCTGTATTGGACAATTCTAAACTAGGTTACATGGCAGATTCTATGTCATGGATCTTATTTCTCATCGTTAGCATGTCCAATGAGAAGTTTTTGCTATGACCAAATACCAGCAAGGTGATTCTGAACCTGAGTCCAATTAAATTCTGTTTCATCATACCACGAATCACAAACCCTGAAAGGAATCATAACAAAAGCAGATTGCTTTACAAGTAATACTGAAAGAGCATTATTATAAGCACTAAAACAATTGTAAGATTGGAATACTCATTCATTTGAATAGGTATCATTGTTTCAAAATGTCTTACTACAATGTTTCCAATTAGAAGTAAATAAGGAGGATTAACACATGCCAAAACAGAAGTACACTTGATTAACTTAGCAAAGCTACTTGCATTCCCAGAGAGAATGCCTATATATCCCAAAGCAGTCCAAAATTTCCATACTTAGGTTTGCCAGTTTTTATTTGAAGTCCTCCAAAGTCGACCCCTTAAAGCTTTTTCTAAAATAAAGGAATTTTGACTATCTTTACCAGAAGCCAAGTTCTCAATACCCTTAACTATAGATTAGTCTAGTCCTTGACTGGAAATGCAGTGTCATTGTCCCAGGAGTAGATGGTGGGCTTTTTTCTGATGTAACTTGTCCAAGGAACCATCAGCCAAGGACAAGTGCATTGATCCCCTTTCTCACTGGGTGGGTAACTCACTGGAGATATAAGACTGTCATTATTAACTCCTGTAGGAAGGGACAATAACATCCCTCCAATATTCCACTTTGCCTGGTTGCAAAGGGAGGCTTGAGATGCAACCCCGACTTAAGAGTAGGAGGCATTCTGACCAATGACATGGATAGGAGATACTGGTAAGCAGGCATGAAGAATACTCAGACTGGTAAAGAAAAGATGATGACCTTTTCCTATTCCTCAAATGTTAAGAGTCCGTTTTACTTTAGTTTCTTCAAAAGCAGAAAATGCCAGCAACAAAGTGCTATTGAGATAAACAAGGACTTCTGGATCATCACAAGAAAATGGATGTAGTATAGATGGATTAGGAATGTATGCTCAATAAACAGTCATGTTGACCACAGGCATCTTCATTGACATCATTATCATTGTCACTAGAAAATTCCTCATCCACTTGTCACTCCAGATGTTCAGGTAGCCATTGAGCTGCATCATTTTCCTGCAGAAAATCATAGACAGATCATCATACCATTATGGGTACAGGGTCGGGTCAGTGCCATTGATTTGTTAAAGGATCCCTCCATTTTACGGTAGCAGAATTTTTCTTGATCTCTGTATGCCAAAATCTATCTGCTGCAGATTTACCATGCTTATTCAAAATTTAAAAATTCAGAATGAAAAGAACATGATTAAGAGGATTCTTAGGTGTCCAGTGAAGTAGCTCCCCTTTCTTTGAGGTTTGCAAATAAACCTTTATGTTTAGTGGGCATGCTCTACCATGCCTTGTCCTTGAGGACTGTAAGATATTTTAGTTATATGAGAAACTTGAAACTTTTGACAAATTTTTTAAAAATATTTGCTAGTATAACCTGTTCCATTGTCCATTTTAAATTGTTTAGGAACTCCTAGAACATTAAAAGCCTGTATACAAGGAGCAATAACATTCTTTGCAGCATTTCCTGGTTGAGGAGTGGCAAAAATAAATCCAGAATAGTATCTATGCAGACATGTACATATTTTAATTATTTAAATTTAGGAATATGAATAATATCCATTTTCCAAATATGAATTGGAGCCAATCCTTTAGGATTGACTCCAAAATAAGGAATAGGCTGAAACTGAGGACACGTACTGCAAGCCTTTACTATTCAGTGGGCCTGTTCCTTAGTCAATCCATATTTAAGTCTCAAGGTTTGACTATTAAGATAATGCATACTCTGGGCATCCAGGGCTCTTTTTACTGTGTACAATAAAATTTGGTGACATTATTTGCCAATGCCTTTCTTTTAGACAGGGGTCCTGGTAAATTAGAATGAACCCAGAAATGTCCTATAAGAAAGGGAAAGGTTTGTTTTGTATCAAAAGTTTGAATTTTTAAAAATAAAATTCCAGCAGGAGAAGATGTCTGAATTTGACCTGCAGTCTCTAACCTAGGGAAAGACTGAGTTACATATGCACTGTGATCTGTAAAAATGTAACAAGACTGATTATTAAAACTTTTAAACACAGCCAATACTGCAGATAACGCTGCTATTTGCACAGAGGTTTTAGACACCTGAAAAGATATCGTTTTTCTTTTATAAGTATAGGCAGCAACACCAGATAATGAACCATCAGTAAATACTACTAAAGTATCAACAATTGGGCTAACTTTGGTTTTAAACAGAAAAACTATTGGTTGCCCCTAGCAAATTGAATTAATTTGTTTTATTTTTATTTTTTGTGCCTCTACAGGTTGGACTCTGTCATAATAAGCTTACATATGTTAAAATGCCATATTTATCAGATCTCTGACAAGTCTGAGGACCAGCATATTTGAGTTACTCTTTGTTTAACTTTATCATCTGCTCTAAACTTCATCCTATAAAACATGATGTTATAATCTCAATTTAGGCATATTTTTTTAAATGTATGATTTAGAACAAAATTTTAGATAAATGTACATAGGCGAACTTTATGGTTACCCATTTTAGATTAAACCTTAAAAAATTCTAAACAAAGAGAATAAGTAAAACTCAATCTTGTACTCAACTATAATCTTTAGCATAACTTTAAAACTCTGTTGTTTTAAACTAAAAGCAAAGCCAAACTTTTAATTAAACCTAATTTACAAAAGGGCTAGCAAATCTTAATAACTCTGCCATATTGTGTTAAAACTTAATATCCAAAAATTAAAGGATGAAACTTTTATTTAACATTATACAGAGAACTAAACTTAGCCTGTACCAAATCTATCAGACAGAAAGAAACAACATTAAATCATGTATTTGGTACTGGAAGCCAGGCATATATTTTATATAATGGATACCAATGCATAACCTGGGCTAATATAGAACTGTGTTACTTGATTTTTTCCCATAAAAGAACATCATCAAACATTTTGTATTGAAGTATCTCCAGCCATTTTAAATGAAGAACAACATATATTATAGGGTTTTATTAAACATGATATATTGTAATAACTGCAGTTCTTGATTACTTGGCTTTAACAGCATGGCTTGGTTTTATTTTTATAAAATTAATGAAATAAATAACAAGGTTTTATTATTTTCCCCAAAAGGTTGAGAGACTGTTTTAACTTCTTTGTTAGACTGCCCAAGGGTTACTATTTTAAAATACCTGATAATTTTTTAAATGTTTTATAGAATTTAACTCTGATGGTCCAGGATCAAACTCAGAGGTGTTGATTCAAATTGTCTCATGTCTAAAAATATCCAAAATATCTACAGATAAACACACACACACACACACACATAAACACATAAGGAATGTAGAAATTGACATTGTCATGTTGGAGTAAACAGAAAACCCAAATACCAGGACTTGACCAGCCCGTATAGGACACAAGTCCCCCAGATTCCAGAAGGAGTGGACCCTCTCATGGATCCCCCGCATACACATAGATTCCAGAAGAAAGAGAGCCCCCATGGCCCTTTCCATAGCTTCCAGATGGAGAGCAGGCAACAGCAGCCCTATTACCACACAAAATAGGGTGCCAGAGACCCTCTTTCTGGTCCCAAAAGAACCTTTAGGGGACTCTTTCCTGGGAATTGGAACATCCTCCAGATTCCATTGACCAGATTGGAAACTCTCCAAGTTTCCCAGACCTTGCAAGTAAACCAAAACCAGAAACCAAAACAAAAGCCAGCAGACAAAAAGAAACAGCTGTTTACGCCTTTGCTTTCCTCCTTCCGCCTTCCACCTTCCCGATGGTGAGTGCTCTCTGTCACAAACAACTCCACATTTGGCTAAGGCTGAGGATCTGGCTTGCTTCCATGTATGTGGACCTATCTGCATTGCCCATGTGGCACGCTGGGGTTGGCTACCCAGAGGCTATTTAAGCTGTGGGCTGGCTTTCCCCAGGGTCAGATGATTGTTCAAGGTTCCTGAATAAACTGCATTGAAAAAATAAATAAATAATAAATAATAAATAAATAAATTGAAAATTAAAAAAAAAACAAAAAACAAAGAAATAGAGACAAAGACAAAAAACAACTGCAGTTACCTGTTTTTTAAACAATTAAATATTTTTAAATGTGTTTTTGTAATATTAAAACAATGCATCATTTTTAGGAGTGAAAGCATAAAGCACATTTATAATTTTAAAAATTCAATACCAGACATTAAAATTTGCCGGTGCAAACAATCCAATTTATTATTATTAATTATTACAATTATTTTACTATTATTTTGTAATTTTAATTTCTCTAATTCCCTTAATATGTGAACTTGTTCCCTTTCAAATTGGACTTTGTCTCAGAGAACAGTAAGATCCTCCTACAGTGGTCCCCTCTCTCCTGAACATATTGCAGGGAAAGCCATGGGGGCAGAGGGAGAAGGAGGCCAGTCTGAATTATGAGACTTGGCAGTTCTTTTTTCCTCTGACTCCATTTCATCTTCACTATCTAGCTCCTAAATTATGTTTTGCTCTCAAATTACACAAATCTGTTTGAACTCCTTTATGAACATTTGAAGTAACTTTGGAAGTACTTTTTTTCTGCCTGTTTGGCTGCTCTAATTTCCCCAAGAAACTCCTTAGCCTGTAAGATTCCTTTTTCCAAGTTTCCAGATTGATGGTACCTTTCCCTGGGAACCAGGGACAAACTTCATTTACAAACTAAGGGGATAAGGGGGTTTCTCCCAATTCCTTAGTTTTATTAGCATTGACTTTAAAGTCCTCATTAACATCTCCCTGCTATTTCTCTGCCACATGATTTCTCTGAATGCCTACCTTGGTCTTCCTCCATGCAATGGGCAGTTGTCAGGACTCACTTTTTTTCACAGGCATCTAGAGCACCAAAAACCAGCCTTTCTCATGTTGCCCCTCATTTAAAAGGTCCCTTGTTCAGGTGCCAACAGACCTATCCTGTGGGCTAGTCAAATAGGGTCCACCTGGAAGAGGAAATGGAAATGGGGGAACAGAGACGTGAAGAATGGAGACAAGACAGATTCCTGATCAAGTCTCAGTTTACTGAATGTGCAAACAACACTTATAAAGCAAAGGGTTGCAAAATTTATTTCACAGTAGCCAAACATCTGTGCTACTTGGCAAGGCATCCAGGAATTCACTCAAGATTACATATTGTAGGTGTTTATTAATATTTACTATTGATTTATCTCCTGGTAATGCTGCTGTTAGTCCTACACAGCTGTATACTCAAATCACCACACAGAGACTGGGTTTATTTAGTTAACCTAGAACACAATGCTGGGCAGTATTTACTCCATCCTAAACCTCCAAGCCCTCATAATTTCCTAACATTTAGATTTCCCACATTATACTTGCTTTTTAGTGTTATCTTAGGTATGGTTCATGTTCCATATCCTCCAAGATCTCTCCACCAGCTCCCTCTCCAAGCTCTCCTTGCCCTTTCTCCTCCAACTCATTTCCTGCCCTCTAGCTCCTCCTCTCTTTTCTGTTCTCTGGCTCCTCCCTTTGCACAACATTGGGGCTAGTTGTTTTATTTTGGCCTGTTTACACACAGTTGAGACAGGATGCTTAGAATAAGTATCATAATGCAATATCTGGATTGACTCCAGAGATTGGGGAGAGAAATCTGCATTTGAACGAACAAGGGTAAAATGTATACATTTCAAATAATGTTATACCAACAGTAACACAAAGATTGCTGTCTGGTTCCCACGGTTGCAGGAAGCTTGCTATCTACTTCTCTGGCTCAGAACACCCCACATGCGGAGACCACCAAGGACAGACTCTAAGACATGGAACTTAGATGAGACCTGCATCTGCCAAGGCCAGGAGGCAGAATTTGAATTAACAGACTCCTTAAAAAAAAAAAACAAAACAGAAAATTCCTGGGACTGATTTGGATGAAACAGAAAACCTGTGAGTGTAAAAGGAGAACTGAGGGCCAATAAACTATTTGACAGCTGGTTCTGTTCCACACCAGTGTTACCAACCCTCTATGACCAGGGTTGCCTTGGCTGACATGACTGGATCTGCAGGTATGTCCTAAACAGTTGTCAGTGAGGAACCCTCCTAGTCCTGGTGTTTACATTTAAAACTGGCACATTCAGGACAGTGAAATGGGTCAGTGTTATATTCCAAGGACACAAAAGCAGCTGTGTTGCCTGCTGTGGTCCTCCAGACTAAATCTCTAAATGTACTATTAGTGCTTAGACTGCTTGTTCAGAGGTGCCACATGAGCGCATGTGTTTTGAGCTAGGAGGGTAACCACTAGTTCATAGCTAGGAATCTCTGCTACATAATGGGTTCCTGTAAAGCATCTTGACAAAGTCAAACTCTGCCTTTCTTTAGCAGAATCTTTTCTCCATGCTAAGTCATTGTAAAATTTGTCAACATATTATCTTCTGATTACACGGAACTTCATATAGTATACATTACACCACTTTTCCATTGCTTCCAGGTTCAAATTCCTACCATGTGTCATGCTAACTTTATTTTTTAATATATCAGTTTAAGTATGTGTGGTTCATATACTCATTGGAACATGATCAGAGTCTCAGTGCCAAGTCCCTGAAAGGAAACTGAATTCATTTTACCATACCCTGACACCACCCCCAGAAGAAGCCATCAATCCTAATGAGCTCTATACTTCATCACTTTGATCAGTTTTTTTCTTTTGTATTTATTTATTACTATTTGGTCCCTTTGTATCTCCTCTGCAGCTCCCTGCCTCTTCTCATTCCAGTCCTGCACACCCTCCTTCTTCTATCCCTATGCCATTTCTCTAGTTCCTTGGTAGGGGAGGGCCTATTCCCCTTTCTATCTGACCCTATCTCATCAGGTCTTGTCAAGGATGGATGCATTATCTTCTTCTGTGTCCTGATTATCAGGGCATTGTTCTTCTTGTGTCCTCAATTCCCTGTACTTATGACAGCCTTCATGCCTATTCTCCTGCAGGCTTCCCAGAGCTCTAATGGGAGAGAGAATTTCATAATGAAATCCCATTTAGGGATGGGTGCTTTAAGGTCTCTCTCTCTTCATAATATGAGACTGTGGATCTCTGTATGCAATCCCATTTGGTGCACAAGAAAGCATCTCTGTGGATACAAAAACATGACACTGATCTAACATTTGAGGGCAGACAGTGACATATTTTAATAAAAACACCTTGGGTAGCTTCAAAATTTCTGTAGGATGCCCTGGCATCTACTCAATTAACTGCCACCCAATCACCCTATTCGAAGACAGTTTGGTCAAAATACATGGCCTATTGGAATTTTATCTGTCCCTATTAGGAGACCAAATAATAAGTTAATATATAAAATATTTTGCTTTCTGCATTTTACATTTTAGTTACTTCACACAGGTTGATTTTTCCTGGTTACATCCATTTGCCTAAAAACATCATGATGTCATTTTCTTAGCTGAATAATACTCCATTCTGGAAATATCCCACATTTTCCCCAAATGAGATGGTCAGTCCTATTCTTTAGTCCTTGGATGTTGTTGGCACTTTAATCATTGTATTGAATGCCAAACTATCAGGATAACTATGTTCTTTTAGCCTAGAAGTCTCTCCATCTTCTTCCACTTCCTAGTAACTTGAATTGCAATGTGTCCTTGAGGCTCATCTATTTACATGTGGAATCACGAGTGAGGAATAGTCTGGGAAGTTTTAGGATGCCTGGCCCTGTTAGATAATATATTTCCTATTGAGGTTATATTATAGGACTTAATGCTTGGAGGTTGATATGCCAATGAAAATGACCAGACAAAATTGAGTCTCTGTCTTTTGGTCTGTGTCAATTCATATCTTTGTTTCTGTCGGTGTCTGTTTCTCCATTTTTGAATCTCTCTCTCTACCTCTTTCTGTCTCTGTCTCTGTCAGACTCCCTCTCTCTTCATTTCCACTTATGGTTCAGTAGGAAAAGCTCTCAGTTCTGCTGAAGGACAGATGTGACATCCAGGATGGTCTCTGTAAAAATATAAGCAAGGTCCAAATTAAATGCTTTTTGTTCAAAGAGTTGCCTTGGTCAGGGAACATTTTTTCCAGTAAGTAATTCACTGACTGAGGACATATCTGTGCATTTAACTAATAATAGTGGAATCTGTGATGAAGTAACAGTCACATGTAAAGGACATGTGATTTTATTAATGATCACTTAAAAGAAATATGTGACACTTTTTCTGAACTAAGAGTCTTGGACACATGAACTCTCATTTCTGGGTTGTGTGCTTTCAGCTGCCCAGATTAAGGCATGTAGGGCTGGTCAGCTTTTCTCTCAAGCAGGCTGTCACTTGATCCTTTTAATAACTGGCTACAGAAACACTTACTGGCTCTAAATTCAACCTCTCAGCTAATCAGCACCTGAGAGAATCTTGAGGTTTCCATGAAGATGAGTAAACAAACTTTCCTTAGTTTCCAGTATCTCTGATCCAGTGAACATGTGACTTTTTTCTTGTGAAACCCAAAAAGCCTTTCTCTCATCCCTTTATCCAGGAGACACACCTTTACTACTGTTTACCTCTGTGACAAACTCAGGTAGGAAATGAAACTTTAATGTTTATTTAACTGAACATCTTCCTAAGTAGGATAGCTTCAATGTGATGTAAGATTAAAGGGAATGTACTGAATGACAAGGTAGTCTCCTACTGTAGTCTTGGATCTGAAATTTCCTAGGTTGTGACTTTGAACTGAGCAGTTACTCATGTACTCAATAAATGCACCTTCACTTTCTTATTGATAATATAAGCTGGCAGGGCCTAGGATTTCCTGGGATATTGAGTCTTTACGAGGAGGGAAACACAATTTCTGGGATTCTTTTGGCTGAAACAGAAATTTATGTGAGTGTAAGAGAAGAACTGAGGGGCAATAAACATTTTGACAGCTGAGGCTGTACAACACTATGTTTGGCAATCCTGTATGAGAGAGTTTCCTTGACTGCCTTGTCCAGTTCAGCACCTGTGTCCTACTCAGTGGTCAGTGAGTAATCCTCCCGGTCCTGGGGCTTACAGTTAGAACTTGGCCTTCAGGATAGAGAAATGAGTAGCTGTTATATGCCTAGATCACTAGAACTGCTGTGTTTCCTGCTGTGGTTCTTTAGACAAAACCTCTAAGTTTAGTTTTAGTGCCAGGACTGCTTTTTGAGAGTGCCACCTTAGCTCTTGGTGTCTGAGGTAGCTGTGTGACCACTAGTCCATGGCTAGTATTCTCTGCTACATAGTAAGTTCCTGGAAGCATGCCTTCCAAAGTCAAACTCTGCCGTCCTTTAGCGGAATCTTTTCTCCATGTTAAAAGCAATTGTAAAAGTTGCTGACATATTAGTTTTATAGACTATGTGGAAATATCATATAACATACATTACATACCTTTTCCATTGCTCCCAGATTCAAATTCCTACCCATGTGTCACACTAAATTCTTTATTCTTTAAAATGCATCAGTTGAAGTATGCATTTTTCTTATATTCATTGGAACAAAATCAGAGTCTCATTGGCAAGTCCCTTAAAGAAAACTGAGTTTATTCTTGCTGCAATCTGAAACCACACCCAAGAAGAAGGTATCAGTCCTCAAGAGCTCTATACTTCATCAGCATAATCACAGTTTTTCTTATGTGTTTATTAATTAAGATTTGTTCATTTTGTATCCATTCTGCTGCTGCCTACTCTCTCTTACCATTCCACTCCAACCCACTCTCCTTAATCTACCACTATTCCCATTCTCTAATTCCCTTATAGGGGAGGCCCTCTTCAACCTTCTATCTGAGCCTAGGTTATCAGGTCTCATCAATGCTCCCTGTATCATCTTCCTCTGTGGCCTGATTCTCAGGGCATTGTTCTCCTTGTGTCCTGAATTGCCTCTACTTATGACACTCTTCCTGCCTCCTCTACTGCAGGTTTTCCAGAGCTCACAGGGAAGGAAGAAATTCATAGGGAAATCCAATTTAGAGCTGGGTGTTTTAAGGTCTCTGTCTGCATAATATCGGACTGTGGGTATCTGTATGCAATCCCAGTTGATGCTGAAGGAAGGATCTATGTGGGTATAAGATCATGACACTGATCTATCAATTTGAGGGCAGAGAGCAACATAGGTTAAAAAAAATGGCCTGTGTTGCTTGAATGTACTTAGGAGCCCTGGTTGAAAACCTCAATTAACTGTCACCCATTCTCCTTAGTGGAACACTGGTTTCTTCACAATAGATTGCCTATTGGTACTTTAACACCCAGTATTAGGAGACCACCTAATAAGTGAATATATACCATAAATTTCTCTCTGCATTTTATTTACTACACCCAGGTTGATTTTTCCTGGTTCCATCCATTTGCCTAAAAATATCATGATGTCATTTTCTTAGCTGAAAAGTAGTCCGTTATGGTAATATTCCACACTTTCTTTAATGGAGATTGTCATTCCTGTTAATTATTCCTTGGATGTTGCTACAACTTTAATCATTGTATTGCATGAAAACCTCTCAGGATAACTATATTCTTTTAGCCTAAGAGTACCTCCATCTTTTTCCACTTCCTGATGATTTGAATTGCAGTGTCATTTTGAAGCTCATCTATTTATATGTGGCATCTCTGGTAAAGAAATGTCTGGGAATGGTTAGGAGGTATTGTTAGATAATATAATTCCTATTTGAGTTATACTGTAGGAGGGTGTGCTTTGAGTCTGTTATGTCAATGAAAGTGACCTGACAAAGTCGAGTATCTGTCTCTTGGTCTTTATCACTTTAAATCTTTGTTTCTGTCGGTCTAGATCTCTCTATTTCTGAATATGACTCTCTAGCACTTACCCTCTCTGTCTTTCTCAGTGTCCTTCTCTGTGCCTGCTGCTTTTGGTTTAGTATGAAAAAGCTCTCAGTTCTGCTGAAGGACAACAATAAGATGTCTGATGGCTGACATGACAACCTGGATCTTCTCTGTAAAATTATAAGCAAGGTCCCAATTTAACGCTTTTTATTTGAATATTTGCCTTTGTCAAGGAGCATTTTCACAGGAAGTAATTCACCGAGTGAGGACATATGTATGCATTTAATGAATAATAATGAAATCTGTGAAAATATGAAAGTCACATGTCAAGGCCATCTGAAATAATTAATGAAGACTTAAAAGAAATATGCGACCATTTTCCTTAACTAAGAGTCTTAGACACAGGAACTGACATCTGGTTGTGTGCTTTCAGCTGCCCAATTTGAGGCATGTATGACTGCTCAGCCTTTCTCTCAAGCAGGCTTTCTACTTGGCCCTTTTAATAACTGGTCCCTAAAACTCCTACTGGCTTTCACCTGTTTCATGACATCATTCTCCCTCTCAGCCAATCAGCACCTGAGAAAAATGTTGAGATTTCCATGGGAATCAGTAAACAAACTTTCCTCAGTGTCCAGTATCTCTGATCCTTTGCACATGTGACATTTTCTTGTGAAACCCAACTAGTCTTTATCTCATCCATTTATCCAGATCCTACACCTTTACAAATCCTGTTTACTTCTGTCACAATGTCAGATTGGAAATGAGACTTTAATCTTACTTTATTTAATTGGACAGCTTCCTAAGTAGGGAAGCTACAAAGTGGTGTGGGGTTAAGGGTAAAATACGAATGGCAAGGTGGTCTCCTACTGTGGTCTTGGATCTAAAATTTCCTAGGTTGTGATTTAGAACTGAGCAATTATGGTGACCTCACTAAATATACATTCACATTCTTATTGATATAATAGGCTGGCAGGGTCTAGGAATCCTTAGCTTGTTGAGTCTTTAAGAGCAGGAAAAGAAAATGAAACCAGACAATTCCTGGGACTTGTTTGGCTGAAACAGAGAAAGAGCAGTGAGTGTCAAAAGAGAACTGCAGGACAATAAACTCTTTGACAGGTGGTGCTTTCCCACATTTGTTTTGCCAACAGATTATGACCAGGGTTGTCTTGGCTGACCTGGCTTAATTTGTGGCTGTGTCCTACTCAGTGGTCAGTGAGGAACCCTACTTGTCCTGGGGTTTCCACATAAAAATGTTCCTTCATGTCAGTGTAATTTGCCTAGGATACAAGAGTAGCTGTGTTACTTGCTCTGGTCCTCCAGACAAACCCTCTAAAAGTAATGCTCATGTCAGGACTGCTTGGTCAGAGGTGCAACCTGAGCTCATAGTGTCTGAGGTAGCTGGGTAACCACTAGTTCATTGCTAAGATTCTTGCTACATAATGAGTTCCTGGAAAGCATACCTTACAAAGTCAAACTCTGTCATTTTTAGCAGACTCTTTTTTCCAACTTAATGCCATTATTAAAGTTGTCAACATATTTTTATTGCTTTTGAGGGAATTTCATTTACTATACATTACACTCCTTTTCCATTGCTCCCAGGTACAAAGAACTACCCATGTGTCTCATTATTTTTTTTTCTTTAAAATACATCAATTATTCAGAGACTGAAAGATTTTTTTTTCTTTTTTTGTTGTTTGTTTGTTTGTTTTTTCAAACAGGTCTTTCACTTGCTTGTTTAGAGTCAGCCCAAGATACTTTGTATTATTAGTGGCTATTGTGAAGGGTGTTGTTTCCCCGATTTCATTCTTGGCCCTTTTGTTTTTGGTATACAGGGGGGCTTCTGATTTTTTGAGTTGATTTTGTATCCTGCCACTTTGCTGAAGGTGTTTATCCACTGAAGGAGTTCTCTGGTTGAATTTTTGGGGTCACTCATGTATATCATATCATCTGTGAATGGTGACACTTTGACCTCTTCCTTTCTGATTTATATCCCCTTGGTCTCCTTTAGTTGTCTTATTGCTTTAGCTAGGACTTCACGTACTATGTTGAAGAGATACGGAGAGAGTGGGCAGCCTTGTCTTGTCCCTGATTTCAGTTGGATTGATTTAAGTTTCTCTCCATTGAGTATGATGTTGGCTAGAGGCTGGCTGTATATTGCCTTTACTATGTTTAGCTATGTGCCTTGTATCCCTGATCTCTCCAAGACTTTAAACATGAATGGGTGTTGGACTTTGTCAAATGCTTTTTTGGCATCTAAGGAGATGATCATGTGGATTTTCTCCTTCAGTTTGTTTATGTGGTGGACTACATTGATTGATTTCCATATGATGAACCACCTTTGCATGCCTGGGATGAATCCTGCTTGGTCATATTGGATGATATCTTAGATGTATTCTTGGCTTCATTTTTCAAGAATTTAATTGAGTATATTTGCATCAGTGTTCATAAGAGAGATAAGTCTGAAGTTCTGTTACTTTTTTTTTTTTTTTTTTTTTTTTTTTTTTTTGGTCTGTGTAGTTTAGGTATCAAGGTGAATAAGGTGAATGTGGCTTCATAGAATGATTTTGGTAATGTTCCTTCTGTTTCTAATTTGTGGAATTGTCACACCCACGGCAGTTTCGTGGTATATGCTATAGGGTGGGAGACATGCTTTCTTCAGAAAATCGCTCCTTGGAAGGTCCATGGCAGACTCATCCAACTTGGAAGAGAGATGTATTCCGAGATTTCTACGCTTTTTCAGTTGTGGCTCTGGGGCTGGATTAATGAATTCTTTGATCTTTCTCTGTGACTCCTGAAACAGCACAACTAAGTTTATAAAAAAAAACTTATTATTTTTAGATTATTAAAAGCTTTAATAAAAATAAAATATAAAAGAAATGAGTTTAAGAAAAATAATGAATTAGATTTAGTATTAATAGGCATTAAGAATTGTGAGAAAATAATAGTCTCCTTCTTAAAAAATAATAGCATGAGAGGTGCAGATGGCAGGAGTTTCCCCTCCCTTCAGTGCCTTGTTTCTAAGGAAGATTATAAATCTTAGGTAGGACATATGTGAGGATGGTTAACAAAGGTGTAATTAGATTTTGATATAGAGAAAGATTTTGACAGGTATCTGACTTAGCTACTGACTTTCCTCTTCACTGGTTAGCAATAATGAAACTACATTTGAGATTTCTTTTTCTTTGTTTGCTCTGATCACAAAGTTTTTAGGCCAAGATTTCTTGTGGGCACTGCTTTATGTTTGACTACATTTTGAGTTAAAATGTAAACTTTGTATTCTTTTATAAAAGTCTAAATGTTCTGGGAAGTATGCCAATTTTAAGGTGCCTTTTGTGAAATCATTATAAAAATACTAGCTTGATTTCAGTAAAGTTCAGCAGAGTCAAAACCATCAAGGTGTCTCTGTCTGTCAATTCATCGAGGAAACCCTGTCTTCCCGTCCGAAGCCTTGTCCTCCTTCGGACTACTGGAGCCCGACTGAGCCGGTACCTGGCATGGAATAGTTTGGAGAGAATTGGAGTTAGCACTTCTTTGTAGATCTGGTAGAATTCTGCACTGAATCCATCTGGCCCAGGTCTCTTTTGGAAGGGTGACTGTTTTTAACTGCTTCTATTTCCTTGGGGAATATAGGACTATTCAATCGTTCTACCTGATCTTGACTTAATTTTGGTAGATGGATTCTATTTAGAGAATTGTCCATTTCTTTTAGATTTTCGAGTTTTGTGGCATATAGGCTTTTGTAGTACAACCTAATGATTCTTTGGATTTTCTCAGTGTCTGTAGTTATGTCCCCCTTTTCATTTCTGATTTTGCTGATTTGTATAGTTTCTCCATCTTGTTAATTTTCTCAAAGAACCAGCTTTTGGTTTTATTGATTCTTTGAATAGCTTTATTTGTTTCTAATTAATTGTCTTCAGCCCTGAGTTTGATTATTTCCAGCTGTCTGTTCCTCTTGCGTGTATTTGCTGCCTTTTTTTCTCCCTAGGGCTTTCAGTTGGGCCATTAAGTTGCTTGTATGAGATGTCACAAATTTCTTCTTGAAGGCACTTATATCTATGAATTTTCCTTTGAACGCTGCTTTCGTTGTGTCTCATAAATTAGGGTATGTTGTACCTTCATTTTCATTTAATTCTAGGAAGTCTTTAATTTCTTTTTTTCTTTCTTCCTTAACCGAGCTGTCATTGAGCAGCAAGTTGTTCAATTTCCATGTGCTCGTAGGCTTTTTCTAAGTCCATTGTTTTTGAGGTGTCACCTTAGTCAATGTTCATCAAATGGAATACAGGGGATTACTTCAGTCCTCTTGTATCTGTTGAGGCTTGCTTTGTGACCAACTATATGGTCTATTTTGGGGAAGGTTCCATGAGTTTCTGAAAAGAAGATATAGTCTTTTGAGTTTGGGTGGAAAGTTCTGTAGACATCTACTAGGGCCATTTCATTTAGAACTTTTGTAAGTGTGTTTATTACTTTCAGGCTTCTGTCTAAATGATCTGTCCCTTGGTGAAAGTTGGGTGTTGAAGTCTCCCTCTATTAAGGTGTTGGGATAGATTTGTGATTTGAGTTTTAATAATTTTTCCTTTATGGATGTAGGTGCACTTGTATTTGGGCCATGGATGTTCAGAATTGTGATGTCTTCTTGGTGGACTTTGCCTTTGATGAGAATGATGTGCCTCTCCGCATCTATTTTGATTAATTTTGATTGAAAGTCTATTTTATTAAATATTAGGATATCTCCCCCTGCTTGTTTTCTATAGGTCCGTTGGCCTGAAAGACACTTTTCCAGCCCTTTACTCTGAGGTAGTGTTTGTCATTGTGGCAGAGGGGTGTTTCTTGGGTGCAGCAGATATTGGATCCTGATTCCGCACCAATTTTGTTAGTCTGTGTATTTTTATTGGAGAGTTGAATCCATTGATGTTGATAGATAATAGTGACCAATGAACGTTAGTTTCTTTTATTGAGGACTTGCTGGTCATACTGTGTTCCATTGCTAGTTTTCTTTAATTGTCTTTGGGATATTATCTGTATGCTATATTTTCTTGGGTGAAGTTATTTTCATTGGATTGGAGTTTTCCTTCTAGTATTTTCTATAGGGCTGGTTTGCTGTGTAGATATTGTATAAATTTAGTTTTAGCCTAGAATGTTTTGTTTTCTCCATCTATGTTGATAGAAAGATTTTCAGGATATAGTAGTACTACAGAGCAATAGTAATAAAAACTGCATGGTATTGGCAAAGAAACACAAAGGAGCACCAAGGAAACTGAATAGAAGACCCAGAAATAAGCCCACATACCTATGAATATTTGATTTTTTGACTAAAAAAAGCCAAAACCATTCAATGGAAAAAAGACAGCATCTTCAACAAATGGTGCTGGTTCATCTGGATGACTCCATGAAGAAAAATTAAAATAGATTGATATTTATCACCATGGATAAAACCAAAGTCCAAGTGTATCAAAGACCTCAATATAAAACAAGATACTCTAAATCAGTTAGAAGAAGAATTGGGGAGATACTAGAACTCATCAGCACAGGAGACAACTTCCTGAACAGAACCTCAACAGCACAGGGTCTAAGAGCAACAATCAATAAATGGGACCTCATAAAACTGAAAATCTTCTGTAAAGCAAAAGTTTCAGTTTTCAGAACAAAATGACAACCTACAGACTGGAAAAGGATCTTCCACAACCCTATATCTGACAAAGGGCTGATATTAAGCATATAAAAAGAAGTAAAGAAGTTAAAAAGCAATAAATCAAGGAATCCAATTTAAAAATGGGGTACAGAGATAAACAGAGAATTCTCTGTAGAGGAATATAGAATGGCAGAGAAACACTCAAAGAGATGCTCATCATTCTTAGCCATCAGAGAGATTCAAATCAAAACTACCCTGATATTTTACCTTACATCAATTAAAATGGCTAAAATAAAGCACTCAAAGGACAACACATGCTGGAGAGGTTTTGGAGAAAGTGGAACCCTCCTCCATTACTGGTGGGAATGAAAACTGGTACAACCACTTTCGAAGTCTATCTGGAGCTTTCTCAGACAATTGGGAATAGTGCTTCCTCAAGACCTGGCTATACTACTCTTAGGCATATACCCAAAATTTGCTCAAGTACACAATAAGGACATTTGCTCAACCGTGTTTGTAGCAGTTTCATTTATAATAGCCAGAAACTGGAAACAACCCAGATGTCCATCATCAGAGGAATGGATACAGAAATTGTGGTATTTTTACACAATGGAATACTACTCAGCAATCAAAAATGAGGAAATCATGAAATTTGCAGGCAAATGGTGGAATCTAAAAAATGATAATTCTGAGTGTGGTATCCCAGAAGGAGAAAGACACACATAGTATATGCTCACTCATATAAACCTATAACATATGCTAAACATAATGAAATCTATACACCTAAAGAAGATAAACAAGAAAGAGGACCTGCAATAAGATTATCAATCCTCACTTAGAAAGACAAATGGGATGTGCATTGGACATAGGGGAAAACAAGTAACAGGACAGGAGCCTACCACAAAGGGCCTCTGACTCTACCTAGCAGTGTATCAAAGCAGATACTGAGGCTGATAACCAAACCTTTGGCAGAGTGCAGGGATTCATCTGAAAGAAGGGGGAGTTAGTATGTTGTGGATAGGATAGGAGCTCCACAAGGACCAAATATATCTGGGCACAGGGGTCTTTTCTGAGATGGACACTCCACCAAGAACATGTATGGCTATAACCTAGAACCACTGTTTGGATGTAGCCCATGGTAGCTCAGTAATCAATCAGTTTCCATAGTAAGGGAACAGGGACTATATCTGACAGGAACTCAATGGCAGGCTCTTTGATGTCCCCACCCCCCAAGGGAGCCTACTCTTGCTAGGCCACAGAGGAGGACTTTGCAGCCAGTCCTGAAGATACCTGATAAAACAGGTCAGAAGAAAGGCAAGGAGGTCTTCCCCAAGTGGACTTGGAAAGGGGTACAGAGGAGATGAGGGAGGGAAGGAGGGAGGGAGGGAGGGACGGAGGGAGGGAGGGAGGGACGGAGGGAGGGAGGGAGGGAGGGAGGGAGGGAGGGAGGGAGGGAGGGAGATATTGGGAGAGAATGAGAGATCAGGATACAGCTGGGATACAGAGTTAATGAAATATAACTAATAATAAAAAATAAACAAATAAAATGAAAACAAGAAAAAATACATTGATTGAATTGTGTGTTGTTCATATACTCATTGGAATATCATTAGTCTCCATGAAAGTCTCTTAAAAAATGTGAGTTCATCCTTACATCACCCTGCTACCACCCCAAAGAAGAATCCATCAGTCCTGAAGAGCTCTCTCTATATTTCATCACCTTGATCACAGTTTTTCTTATGCATTCATTTATCATGATTTGTTCACTTTGTATTCCTTCTGCTGCCCACTCTATCTTCTCCTTCCATTACACCCACTCTCCTTCTTCTAAACCTATGACTTTCTATACTTTCCTGATTGGGGAGGTCTTCCATCCCCTTCTATCTGTCCCTAAATCAGGTCTCATCAAGTCTGGTTGCATAATCTTTCTCTGTGGCCTGATTCTCAGGGCATTGGTATCCTTGTGTCTTATTTCCCTCTACTCATGACACTCTTCATGCCTCCTATCCTGCAGGCTTCCCAGAGCTCTGAGAGGATGTGAAATTTCATAGGGAAATCCCATTTAGAGATGGAAGTTTTAAGGTCTCTCTCTGAATAATATCAGAATGTGGGTCTTTATATATAATCCCATTTCATGCAGAAGGAAGCATCTGTGTGGACCCAAGAACATGGCACTGATCTATCAGTTGCGGGCAGAGAGCAACATATTTTAATTACAACAGACTGGGTTGCTTGATAATTTCCGTAGGATGCCCTCTCCCAACAACTAATTTAACTGCCACCCAATCCCCCTAGTACAATAGTTTGGTCACAATAGATGCCCTTTTGGAACTTTATCCCCCACTATTAGGAGACTTCCTAATAAGTGAACACATACCATAGTTGTTTTTATACATTGTAGTTACTTCACCCAGCATAATATTTCCTAGTTCCATCCATTAGTCTGAAAATATCATGATGTCATTTTCTTATCTGATACTTACCATAATACTGATTTTCTTATCTGATTTCTTACCATAATACTCCATTATGGAAATATTCCACATTTTCCACAAAAGAGAATGTCAGTCCTTTTCTTTGGACCGTGGAAGTAATTTGGTCTTTAAACATTGTATTGAATGACAAAATTTCAGTATAACTATGTTCTTTTGGCCTAGAAGTCCCTCCAATTCTTTTACTTCCAGGTAATTTGAGTTGCATTATCCACTTGGAGCTCATGTATTTACACATTTAGTTCCAGCGAGGATATGTCTCCTTAAGGTTTGGAGGTATGGCCTTATTAGATAACATTGTTTCTTTTTTTCCCAAATTTCTTTCTCAAACCTTTTGTCTTTCTTATACAGAAGGGCTACTGATTTTTTTAAACTAATTTGCTATCTAGGCACTTTGCTGAAGGTGCAGGAGTTCCCTGGTAGAAATTTTGGGGTCATGTAATTTGCAGGTAAAAGGTAAGAATAGGAAAGGATCATCCTGAGTGAGCTCTCCCAGAAGACACACATGGTATGTACCCACTCATGTAGATATATAGTATACAATAAACCTACTAAAATCTGTACACCTAAGGAAACTTATCAAGAGGGAGGACTCTGACTAAAATTGCACAGATGTAGCCCATGGCAGTTCAGTGTCCATGTGAGTTTCATAGTAATGGGAAGAGGGATTGACTCTGACATGGCCTGATTGGCCTGCTCTTTGAAATCCTCACCCTGATCAGGGAGCAGCCTTACCTGGCCACAGAAGAAGACAGTAGAGCCACTCCTGATGAGATCCGACAGAGTAGAATCAGAAGGAAAGAGAGGAAGACCTCCCCTATCTGTGGACTTGAGGAGGGTCATGCATGGACAGGGGGAGTTATAGTGGGTTTGAGAGGGGAAAGGGAAGGGGTTTACAAGGGATAAAAACTGAATAAAGTTCAATTAATAAAAATTAAAGTAA
Source organism: Meriones unguiculatus (assembly GCF_030254825.1). Lineage (NCBI taxonomy): Eukaryota > Metazoa > Chordata > Mammalia > Rodentia > Muridae > Meriones > Meriones unguiculatus. Next base: position 10,686,840 of record NW_026843709.1, read on the forward strand.
AATATTATTAAAAACACATAATTCCTTTTGTAGTCATATTATAGGAGGATGTGCTTGGCAGGTGATATGCCCATGAAAGTGACCAAACAGAATGGAGACTCTGTCTCTTGGTCTCTTTCAATTTTTTATCTTTGTTTCTGTCCTTCTCCATCTCCAGCTCTTTCTCTCTCTTGCTCTGTCTATATCTCTCTCTCTGCCACTTGTGGTTCAGTATGAAAAGCTGTCAGTTCTGCTAATGGACTACAGCAAGTAGACTGCTTGTTGATGAGACATCTTGGATAGTCTCTGTAAAAATATAAGCAGGGTCCCAATTAAATACTTTTTTTTTTCAAAGAGTTGCCTTGGTCAGGGAGCATTTTCCAAGTAAGTAATTCACTGAATGAGGACATATCTGTGCATTTAATAAATAATATTGGAATCTGTGATAATATGAAAGTCACATGTCAAGGCCACCTGTTGGTATAATGTTCTTTTGAAATGTACACACCTTACCCTTTTTCATTCAAGTGCTGATTTCTCCCCCAACTCTCTGGTTTCAATCTGAATATTGCATTGTGATACTTATTCTAAGCATCCTCTCTCAACTGTAAACAGGCCAAAAAAAAAAAAAAAAAAAACCAATGTTGTGCATAGGGAGGAGCCAGAGGAAAGGGAAGAGGGGAGGAGCTAGAGGGCAGGAAATGAGTTGGAGGAGAAAGAGCAAGGAAGCAAGGAGAGCTTGTAGACAGAGCTGGAGCAGAGATCTTGGAGGATGAACCAGACCTAAGATATCACTAAAAGCAAGTATAATGTAGGAAATCTAAATGTTATTCAACAATGAGGGCTTGGAGGTTTAGGAAGGAGTAACTATTGCCTAGCATTGTGTTCTATGTTAACTAATAAAAACAGTATCTGTGTGGTGATTTGGTTATACAGATGTTTAGTATTAACAGCTGCTTTACTTAAAGATAATTATTAGTAAAAATTGTCACTTACAAAAAAAAAAAAGCACCCAACTAATGTAAGTATCCACACCCTTTAAATCATACTTAAACATAATTTGTGGGGGGAATAAGCGCCCAGTGATAAAGTCAAAACTTAAAAACTACAAACTCCCAGGTCAGTGACTTCTATTTAAGAGAGAGGTTCTTAAACCAGCCCAGGGTCAAAAGACAGCCTATTGTGGGCAGACCTGAGACTTTCATAACAAAACTGGCTTCTGCTGCAGTTTAACTGAGGGGAAAACAAGCATGGCTACTTTTATACTGTGGCTGGCTCAACTGGCTCATTTCCCCACCATGGCAGGAAAGAAAGGAACTGGAGGGAAAAAAAAATTTTAGACAGAGTTTGGCGTAAAAATTAAAAAAAAAAAAAAAAAGTGCACAGCAGAGGGTGTTTTAATCCCTTTTGGCTTCTTTTGGCTGTGATAGTCATGGATCTGGTTGCAATATGTTTAATGGTGTTGGTTCTTCTCCATACATACACCAAGAAAGTTGAAGGAGAAAAATGGGGGGAAAAAAACAAGTATTAGAATACTGAGTTACAGACAAGAAAAAGATCACATTTCCTAGAAATTACATTAATAATGGCTAAAATTCAAATGACCAACCGGGCTTTGTTTGTTTCAGTATAAATTGCCACAACTGATCCCAAACCTAAAATTTTCTTTTCTCTTTGTTTGATTTTCATATTTCATATAAAGTCTTTGGGTTACAATGATACTGATTATACATATACATATATATGTATAATCAGCATCATATATATATATTCACACATATATATGTAAATGTCTGAACAAGATGTTGAAGGCCTTTCTTCCCAACAAAAGTAAAAAGAAACAGGCAGATCTGTGAGTCCTGATCAACCTAATTTACATAATAAAAGCCAAGATGACAACTCCTGCTGTTTAGCCATTTGCAGAGATAATCTAAGATTCAAAATGACAAAATTTTCCTTAATGTTATCATGTAAAGTCTTTTTTCTTAATAATAGATGTTATGTTCTTACTGATCTAAAGGTAGAATTCACACCATTTTTAGGTTTATGTGAAGAGAAATAAAGTTACACTGCTCTGAAAACTTCCTTATTCTTTTAAACATGAGACATTTCCATGGAAGAAAAATGTTGGTCATGCATATAAAAAAGACACAGGAGGCTTAAAGATGTCAAAGTACATGCCAACCTAAAAACTAAAAAATTGTTTCATGTGTTTAAAAAAAAAACAAAACAAACTGTCCATCCCATATCAAAAAAGGGGAAGTCAAAGATAGCCAAAAACAATGTAAAAATCCAGGTACAAGATGGCTAGGGTAAATGCTAAGGGGAAGAGAGTTTATCTGCTAATGTTAAGAGAGTTTAAGTAAAGATAAGCTATAAATCATAACTGTTCACTGTGTATAAAAAAGGAGCATGCCAAAAAATAGCCACTATCAATGTAAAGCCAAGGTACACAATGACTAGGATATACTTAAATGCTAAGGGTAAGAGAGTTTAAATGCTAATGCTAATAGAGTTTATTAACATTTGGCTAAAACGGCATAACTGCCCAGGCTGTATAAAAAAGGGGCAAGCCAAAAAATAGTCAATATCAATGAAATGCCCAGGAAAAAAGATGCCTAAGTTATGCTTAAATGCTAAAGTAAGAGGGAGTTTAAATAAAGTTTGGCTATAAAGGTATAACTACCATTCTATGTAAACCACAAGATAGGACAGATAGCCACAACATAAAAATCTAGGGCTAAATCTCTAAACAGGTACAAGATACCTACAGTTTCCTGTCATTTTAAATTTAAAAGATTATATAAAGTTTACTTAAAACATATATTTTCTATTACTCAAGGCAACCAACTTGTCTCTCTAATCAGAAGCTTCTCTAGGGAAATAGGTAGGTACTTGTCCAAATACAACAGGCAAACAAGAGCCAAAAAAAATATTTTGATCTATCCAACTTTGTTTTGATTTCAACATAATAATAATATGTTCATTAATAATGGTAACTTATATTGCTCTGATCCCTTTACTTGGGAGCAACTCTAAAACTAACTGAGACATAAAATGTATCTCCAGCTAAAAACTACAACAATACTTGGCCAATAAATCTTTGGCTATAAAATCCTCAAAATGCTAACCTTTTAATTTGCATAGATAAAATTGGCTTACAGTTTAGATTCATCCTGCACAGCTCATACATTTTAATTTTAGAACTCTATCATGCTTGTGAGAAATTATATGTTTGCAGAACAAAAGAACTGGACACCAGAGATTGTGGATCAAACCTAATGGAATCATTCTTCAGCATGATGAGACATTGACACATCTGTTTCAGCATCTTCCATGTTCTAGCATTCTCTTTGTTCCTGCCTCGACTGCTTCAATTGCTGTTTCACATCAAATTGTGTTTCTCATCAGAGTCCCAAAATAATTTGAACAAAGCTACTAATTTTAATTGGTCCAGCATTTTAGACTGTTCCAAAGAAAACTTTTATTAAGTCTGAAATTTCTCAACATTCAAAGATTAGGGCACAAATGTTATTGTTTGCTTAATTAACCACTTTTTCCCAATTTTATTTGGGCCCAATAAAGGTTTTCTATATGTCCAAAATGTCAGCTAGAAGAAATCCGTGAGAACAACATCCAATTTTTCTTAAATGGGGTTGTGTATGTTTTTGGTTGTTTGCTATGGCTACAAAATTTTGTCATTGGGAGATGTTTATTATTAATGGTCTTATTCAAAGTGAAACAAGGAATATACAGGGATATCTTACAGGAATAGAAAAAAAGATTATTGAATCTACTCAACTTAGGGTTTTATTAGTTTTTCTCAAATAAGGTTAATTTTAACTCTGGTATGTAATTTTGCATATTGATGCAAAAATAAGTCTATTTTTGATACATTGGTATAAGCTTTAGTATATTGATACAATTTCAAGGCTACTTCCAATACTTTTAAAGTGCTATTAAAAACTGGTTAGGGTATAAGGTAATGCAAGTTATTTGCTAGTTATTGAACTCATTGTCATGTCAGACGCTAGTCTACTTAATCACAGGAGTATACATCCTAGGTTTGACAGATAGAAATGATTTTGTAGACAGATCTATTTATTATATAAAGATAGTCTTCAAAAACATCAGAGACCTACAGAATATGACATTTAAAATATTTTTATTATTTTAAAGATTCTTTGATAATGAGACAGGTTACCTCCTGGCAGCACCCTGTCTACCTGAAAGAATATAATGAGCATCAAAGAACCTCCATATGGAGATGGCCTCAAATGTGACAAACGAGCCACTTGGGTAAAGAAAATAGCCTCACTTCTAGACAGACAAATTGTGCCAAAATGGGCAAGCTATTGCAGGACTAGTTGACTGCCAAACTCTGCCAAGACAGGGTAAGCAAGTCCTAAATAGTTCCTGCTTTACATATATGTCTGTCAAATATTCTGAGCCAGGAGGCTGAAAATGATGCTCCTACTTTATGGAGAGTTATGGGTGACTGTTCAAACAGCAAAATGTTTCTGACTATTTCATTTTTCTTTTTTGGAAGCAGCTAACATGCACCTCCTATTTAATCAATAACTAATTTTATTACTTCTCAAGTCTCTGTTGGGGTTAAAGACCAAATAGTCATAGTGCCACATTTAGGATTAAGTTGTTAAAAGTTAAGAAATCCTTTTATATAGGTAATACCAATAAGGATAAAACTTAATTTAGGTATAGAACTTTTAACTTTTCAAGATTAATATGATAACCAGATGCTTTCTTCTATGTTGCTAAATACACATGGACTAAACTTTGCACATTTAGATTTTAACTAACAGTTTTCATAATTTCATAATTATTATTGCATTGAAAGAAAAGAAGTCTTCTATTGGACTTATAGGGGGAAATGTTGGTATAATGTTCTTTTGAAATGTGTACACCTTACCCTTGTTCATTCAAGTGCTGATTTCTCCCCCCCCACACACACACACTCTCTGTTTTCAATCTGGATATTGCATTGTGATACTTATTCTAAGCATCCTGTCTCAATTTTGTGTAAACAGGCCAAAAGAAAACAACTAGCCCTAATGTTGTGGAAAGAGAGTGCCTAGAGGACAGGAAAGAGGGAAGGAGCCAGAGGGCAGGAAATGAGTAGGAGGAGAAAGGACAAGGAGAGCTTGGAGAGGGAGCTGGAGTAGAGATCATGCAGAATGTGGAGCATGAACCAGACTTAAGATATCAGTAAAAGCAAGAATAATGTGAGAAATCTAAATGCTATGAAATTATGAGGGCTTGGAGGTTTAGGATGGAGTAACTATTGCCCAGCCTTGTGTTTTATGTTAACTAATTAAATCCAGTCTCTGTGTGGTAATATTTGGTTATACAGCTGTTTTGGATTAACAGCAGCTTTACTAAAAGATAAATCCATAGTAAATATTAATTCATTCTTAAAACAGCTACCTGACTTTGTTAATGAATACTTGAAAGAAATATATTGCACTTTACCTGAAATAAGAGTCTTGGACACACAAACTGTCAGCTCTGTGTTGTGTTCTTTCAGCTGCCCAAATTGCGGCATGTAGTGCTGCTCAGCCTTTCTCTCAAGCAGGTTATAAACTTGGCCCTTTTAACAACTGTCTCCTGAAACTCTTACAAGCTTTAACTTGTTTCATAACATCAGTCTCCTGCTCAGCCAATCAGCACGTAACCATTGTGATGTCATAATAGCATTGGGTTGTCATGATGAATTTTGATGTCATGATGTCAAAATAGCATTTTGATGTCAACATAGCATTAGGTGTCCTAATGTCATTGTGAAGTCTGCCTGTTGTGAAGTCATATTAGCATTTGATTTGAAAATTCCATTGTGATGTCATACCAAGATCATGTCCTACACCATTGTGATGTCATAATAGCAAGGTGAATGCATAACACCATTGTGATACAATAATACAATTTTGATATCGTAGCATTGTGAAGTGATAATAGCATTGTGATGTCATAATACCATTTTGATATAATTATTTTTTGCATTCATAATGGCATTGTGATGGCATAATAGCATTGAGATGTCATAAGAGCATTAACATGTCCTAATATCATTGTAAATTCATACCATTGTGAAGTCATAATAGCATTGTAATATCATAAGGCCATTGTGATGTCATAACAAACATGTCATAAGATAATTGTGAGGTCATCATAACACTATGATGTCATACAAGCAGTGTCATGTCATAATACAATTGTATTGTCATAATAGCATTTTAAAGTCATAATAGCATTCTGAAGTCATAACATGATTGTGATGGCATAATAGCACTGTGATTTCTTTATAGGGTTGTGATGTCATCATACATTTTGATGACATAATTGCAATGTGATGTAAAAACATTCCTGTGATGACATAATAGCATTGTGTTTTCATGTCACTGTGATGTCCTAATAGCATTTAGATATCAAAATAGCATTGTGAAGTCATAATATCATTGTGGTGTCATAACACCATTGCAATGTCATATTATTGTGATGTCATAATAACATTTTGAAGTCATAATAGTATTGAGATGTCATAATATTATTGTGAGATCACAATTCATTTGTGAAGTCATAAAACAATCATATCTTTATAGAATTTTGATGTCATAATAGCACTGTGATGTTATGATGAATTTTGATGTCATAATAACATTATGATAACAAAATAGAATTGTGACATCATCATATCATTGTAAAGTCACACCATGGTGAATTCATAATAGCATTTTGATATCAAAATTTCATTGTGAAATTATACCATAATCATGTTGTAATACCACTTAGATATCATAATAGGATGGTAATGTCATTATACCATTGTGAAGTCATAATACCTTTTTGAAGTCATAATAGCATTGTGATTTTTTTAACAGTATGGTGATACCATAATAGCACTGTTACTTCATAATATCATTGTGATGTCTCATCATTGTGATGTCATAAAAGCATTTAGATGTCATACCATTGTGTTATTAAAATAACTTTTTGAAATCATAATAGCATTGTCATGTAAAAATAATATTGTGATATCAAATAACAATGTGATGTCATAATAGCAATGTAAGATCATACCAGTGGAATGTCATTTTGATGTCATAATAGCATTGAGACATTATACCATTACCATGTCAAAATAGCATTGTGATGACATAATTCCATTGTGATGTTAGTTTCTTTGTCCAAGACTCTTAGTTAAGTGAGTCTGTTACATGTTTCTTTCAAGTAGTCATTAATAAAGTCACTAGTCCTTGACATGTGACTTTAATATTATCACAGATTCTAATATTTTTTTTTATTAAATGCACAGATATGTCCTCACTCAGTGAATTATTTACTGTGAAAATGCTCCCTGACTAAGGCAAAGCTTTGAACAAAAAACATTTAATTGGGACTTTGCTTATATTTTTACAGAGAACATCCAGTTGGCAAGGAGTCATCTTGTAGTTGTTCTTCAGCAGAACTGAGAGATTTTCCTACTGAACCACCAGCAGCAGGCAGAGAGAGGGAGACTGAGAGAGACAGAGAGAAAGATGTTGAGAGACAGATTCAGAAATAGAGAGACTGAGGCCTACAGAAACAACCATATAAAGTGACAGAGATAGAGAGACAGAAACCCATTATGTCTGGTCACTTACGTTGGCATATCAACCTCAAAGTAAACCTTCCTAGGGACTTCCAGGCTAAAAGAACATAGTTATCCTGATAGTTTGTCATTCAACACAATGATTAAAGTCCAGCAACTCACAAGGTATAAAGAACAGGACTGACAATCTCCTTTGGAGAAAATATGGAATATTTTCAAAACGGAGTATTATTCAGTTAAGAAAATGACATCATTTTCAGACAAATAGATGGAACGAGAAAAAATCATTCTGGGTAAAGTAACTAAAATGCAAAAAGACAAATATGGTATGTATTCACTTATTTGGAGGTCTCCTAACAGTTGGGGGTAAAGTTCCAATAGGCCATCTAATTGTGTTCAAACCCATCTTCTACTAAGGAGATTGGGCGGCAGTGAATTGAGCAGTTGGGTCAGGGCATCCTACAGAAATTTTCAAGCAACCCAGGCTGTTGTTATTAAAATATGCTGCTCTCTCTCCTCAACTGGTTGATCATTGCCATGTTCTTGGATCAACAGAGATGCTTCCTTCTGCATCAAATGGAATTGATAAAGAGACCCACAGTCCAATATTATGCAGACAGAGAGACCTTAAAGCACCCGTTCTAAATCAGATTTCCCTATGAAATTCTCCCTACCTTCAGAACTCTGGGAAGTCTGAGGGAGAGGAGGCAGAAAGAGTGTCATAAATAGAGGGAATTGAGGACACAAGGAGAACAATGTCTTGAAATCAGGCCACAGAGGAAGATGATGCAGCCAACCTTGATGAGAACTAATAAGCTTGGTTCAGATAGAAGGGGGAAGAGGAACACCACATCAGAGAACTAGAGAAAGGGCATAGGGGTACAAGAAGGAGTGTAGTTGGGCCTGGAAGGAGAAGAAAAAAAGGGCAGCAGAGGGGATACAAAGTGAACAAATCATAATAAATAAATACATAAGAAAAACTGTGATCAAGGTGATGAAGGATAGTTCTCTTCAGGATGGATGGCTTTTTCTTGGTGGTGGTTCCTGGGTGCAGCAAGGATGAACTGAGTTTTCTATAAGGTACTTAGCATTGAGTCTCTAATCATCTACTGATAAGTATATGAACAACACATACTACGATTGATGAATTAAAACAAAACAAAAAACAACAAAAAAAAAAACGATTATTAGTGTGACACATCAGTAGGAATTTGAACCTGTAGGCAATGGAAAAGGAGTAAAATGTATGTTATTTGAAATTATCATATAATCAATAAAAATAATATCTTGACAACTTTTACAATGGCTCTTAACATGGAGAAGAGATTCTGATAATGGAGCCAGAGTTTGCCTTTTAAGGCATGCTTTCCAGGAATCATTATATACTGAGAATTCTAGCAATCTACTAGTGGTTACCCAGCTTCATCTGACCCCATAAACTCAGGTGGCACCTCTGAACAAGCAGTGCTGGAACAAACACTATGTTCAGAGGGTTTGTCTGGAGGACAACAGCAGGAAACACAGCTAAGCTTTTGTCCTTGGTATAAAACACAGACCCATTTCTCTGTCCTATAGGACCATTTTTATCTGTAAACCCCAGGACAAGGAGGAGTGCTCACTGACTAATGAGTAGGACAAAGCTGCCAATCCAGCCACGTCAGACAAGGCAACCCTACTCATAGAGGTTTGACAACACTAGTGTAGAACAGCATCATCTGCCAAACAATTCATTGCCCTTTTGTTTTCCTTTTATATACACTGATCTTTCGCTGTTTTGGCCAAAACAGTGCCAGGAATTGTCTGTTTTCCTTCTATTTTCCCCGCTCTTAAAGAATCAATAATGCAGGGAATCCTATGCCATGACAGCCTAATATATCAATAAGAATGTGAAGGTCCTTTTAGTGAGTCCACAAGTAACTGCCCAGTTCAAGTCACAACTTGGAAATTTCAGATCCAATACCACAGTTTGGGACAACCTTTTTATTAGGTACATTCCCCTTAATCCCATATCACTTTGAAGCTTCCCTACTTATTAAGCTGTCCAAATAAATAAAGTAATATTAAAGTTTCATTTACTAAAAAACATTGTCACAGAGGTAAACAGGATTAACTTGTGGTCTCTGGATAAAGGGATAAGATAAAAGCTTGTTGGGTTTCATGAGAAAAAGTCACAAGTGCATAGGATCAGAGATACTGGACAGTGAGGAAAGTTTTTTACTCATCTTCATGGAACCCTAAGATTCTCTCAGGTGCTGATCGGTTGAGAATGAGATTAATGTCATGCAACAGGTGCAAGCCAGTAGGAGTTTTGGAGCTAGTTATTAAAAGGGCCAAGAGGACAGCCTGCTTAGGAGAAAGGCTGAGCAGCCCTACATGCCTCAATCTGGGGAACTGAAAGCACAAAACGCAGAGATGACAGTTCCTGGGTCCCAGACTCTTAATTAAACAAAGTTTCACATATTTCTTTCAAGTGTTCATTAATAAAGTCATGTGTCTTTGATATGTAACTTTCATATTATCATGGATTTCATTCTTATTTGTTAAATGAACAGATATGTCCTCACTCAGTGAATTACTTACTGAGAAAATGCTCTCTGACCAAGGCAATTCTATCAACAAAACCTTTTATTTGGAAAATGCTTATATTTTTTCAGGGAACATCCAGGATGTCACAACAGCAAGCAGTCACCATGTTTTAGTCCCTCAGCAAAACTGAGAGCTTTTCATGCTGAAGCACATGTGGCAGGTAGAGAGAGATACTTAGAGACACAGAGTAAGAAACAGGCAGAGACACAGATTCAGAAATAGAGAGACCAAGACCAACAGAAAAAAAATTGAAGTGACAGAGACCAAGAGACAGAGACTCCACTCTGTCTAGTCACAATCATTAGCATGTCAACCTCAAAGCACAACCTTCTATAAAATAACTACAATTGGAATTATATTATCCAATAAGGCCATGCCTCCTAATACTTCCCTGACATTTCCTGAGTGGGAACTCCACATGTTAATAGATGATCTTCAAATGGACATTGCAATTCAAATCACCTGCAGGAGGGAATTCTAGGCTAAAAGAACATAGTTATCCTAATAGTTTGTCATTCAATATAACAATTAAAGTCCCAGCAACTTCCAAGTTCTAAAAGAACAAGACTGACAATCTCCTTTGGGGACAATGTGGAATATTTCCATAACAATTATTATTCAGCTGAGAAAATGACATCATGATATTTTCAGACAAATGAATGGAATGAGGAAAAATCATTCTGGGTGAAATAAATAAATGTAGAAAGCCAAATATGCTATGTATTCACTTATTAGGAGGTCTCCTTATACAAGGGAATAAAGTTCCAACAGGTCATCTATTGTGAACAACCAGTCTTCCACTAGGGTGGTTAAGTGGCAGTTAATAGAGTTATAGTGCCAGGGAATCCTATGGAAATTTCAAGAAACTCAGGCTGTTGTTATGAAAATATGTTGTTCTCCTCCTTCATCTGATAGATCAAAGCCAATGTTTTGTGTCCACAGAGATGCCTCTTTCTGCATCAAATGGGATTGCATACAGACACCCACAGTCTGATATTACATGGACAGAGAGACCTTAAGACACCCAGCTCTAAATGGGATTTCCCTATGAAATTCTCCAACCGATCAGAGCTCTGAAGATTCTGCAGGAGAAGAAGGAAGAAGAGGGTCATAAGTAGAGGGAATTGAGGACAAAAGGAGAACAATACCCTGAAAATCAGGCCACAGAGAATGATGATACAGGCAGCCTTGATGAGACTTGATAAGGTAAGTGAAGATAGAAAGGGGGGGGGAGGATCTACCCTCTCAGGGAACTAGAGAAAGGACATAGGGTTAGAAGAAGGAAGGTGGGTGGGAATGGAAGAGAAGAGGGAAGGGGTAGCAGAGGGGATACAGTGTAAACAAATCATAATAAGTAAATACATAACAAAAACTGTGATCAAGGTGATGTAGTATAATTCAGGGAACCCTACATCCTGCCAGCCTATTATATCAATAAGAATGTGAAGGTACAGGTAGTGAGTATGCCAGTAAATGCTCAGTTCAAACTCACAACCTGGGAAATTTCAGATTCAAGAGCACAATATTTGACCACCTTGTGATTCAATACATTCCCCTTAATCCTACATCACTTTGAATCTTCCCTACTTTGGAAGCTGTCCTATAAAATAAACACTAAAGTTTCAATTCCTACATGACATTGTCACAGAGGTAAACAGGAGTAAAGGTGTGGGATCTGGATAAAAGGATAAGAAAAAGTCTTGTTGGGTTTCACAAGAAAAAGTCCTGTGTGCACAGGATCAGAGATACAGGACACTGAGGAAAGTTTGTTTACTAATCTGCATGGAAACCTCAAGATTCTCTCAGGTACTGATTGGTTGAGAGGAAGAATGATGTCATGAAACATGTGCAAGCCAGTAAGAATTTTAGGAGCTAATTATTAAAAGCACCAATTGTACAGCCTACATGAGAGAAAGGCTAAGCAGCTGAAAGCAAACAATCCAGAGATGAGAGTTCAACTCTGTTACATATATCATTCAAGTGGTCATTAGTAAAGTCAGGTGTCCTTGACATGTGACATTTACCTTATCACAGATTCTATTGTAATTTATTAAATGAACAGATATGTCCTCTGTCATGGAAATATTTACTGGGGAAATGCTCCCTGACCAAGGCAACTCTTTGAACATAAGGTGTTTAAGTGGGACCTTACTTATATTTTTACAGAGACCATCCAGGATGTCACATCAGCAAGCAGTCATCTTGTTACAATCGTTCAGCAGAATTGATAGGTTTTCATATTGAACCACAAGGGTCAGGCAGACAAAGGGACACGGAAAGACACACAGAGAAAAAGAGCTAGAGAGACAGATTGAGAAATAAAGAGACCAAGACCTACAGAAAGAAAGATACAAAGTCACAGAGACTGAGAGACAGAGATGCCATCTCTATGGTCATGTTCATTGACACATCAACCTCAAAGTACACCCTCCTATAATAGAAGGCCAAAATGAATTATATTTTTTAATATTTTTTATTTTAATTTTTATCAATCACACTTTATTCACTTTGTATACCCCCATAACTTCTCTTCCCTCACAATCCCACCTTTCCTCTCACTTGTCTACACATGCCCTTTCCCAAGTCCATGGGCACAGGAGATCTTCCTCTCTATCCTTCTGATCCTAGTGTATCAGTTCTCATCAGAAGTGGCTGCATTATCTCCTTTGTGGCCTGGTAAGGCTGCTCCCCCATCAGGATGAGATGAGCAAGGAGCAGACCAATCAGTTCATGTTAGAGGCAATCCCTCTTCCCATTACTATGGAACCGACTTGGACATTGAACTGCCATGAGTTACATCTGTGCAGGGTTTCTAGGTTATCTCCATGCATGGAAATTTGTTGGAGTATGAGTCTCAGGAAAGACCACTGTGCTCAGATTTTTTGGTTCATTGCTCTCCTTTTAGAGCTCCTGGCCTCTCCAGATCTTCTTATTTCCCACTTCTTTAAATAGATTCCATGCATTCTGCCCAACATTTGGCAATATGTCTTAGCATCTGCTTTGATAGTCTCCAGGGTAGAACCTTTCCGAGGCTCCTAACTTGTTCCCTGTTTTCTGCTGCTTATGATTTCTAACCTCTTTGCCTTTCAGGATGGGGATTGAGCATTTTAGCCAAAGTCCTCTTTCTTGATTAATTACTTTTATGTGTACAGATTTTAGTAGGTTTATCATATATTATATGTCTATATGAATGAGTATATACCATATGTGTCTTTGTGCTTCTGAGTAGCTCACTCAGGATTATATTTTCCAGTTCCCACCATTTACCTGCAAATTTCATGATTTCCTTGATTTTTATTGCTGAGTAATATTCCATTGTGTAGATGTTCCACCATTTCTGTATCCATTTTTCCGTTGGGGGCATCTGGATTGTTTCCAGGTTTTGGCTATTACAAATAAAACTGCTACAAACATGGTTTTGCAAATGTCCTTACTGTGTACTTGAGCTCATTTTGGATATATGAGTAGGAGTGCTATAGCTAGATCTTGAGAAAGAACTATTCCTGGTTGTCTGAGAAAGAGATAGATTGTTTATCACAGTGGTTGTAAAATTATATATTCCCACCACCAGTAGAGAAGTTTTCCCCTTTCTCCACATCCATTCCAGCATGTATTGTCACTAGAGTTTTTGATCATGGTCCTTCTGATGGGTGTAAGGTGAAATCTCAGTGTAGTTTTGATTTACACTTCCATGATGGCTAATGACATTGAACATTTCTTTGTTTATCTCTAATCCCTGTTTTTAATTGGATTAATTGATTTGTTGCTTTACAACTTCTTTAGTTCTTTATATATACTGGATATTAGCCCTCTGTCACATAAAGGGTTGATTAAGATTCTTCCCCAATCTGTAGGCATTTGTTTGGTTTTGATGACAGTGTCCTTTGCTTTATAGAAGCTTTTCAGTATCACGAGGTCCCATTTACTAATTGTTGTTCTTAGAGCCTGTGCTGTTGGTGTTCAATTCTGGAAGTTGTCTCCTGTGCCAATGAGTTCGAGAATTTTCCCCACTTGTTCATCTAACCTACTTAATGTGTTTGTTTTATATTGAGGTCTTTGATCCACTTGAACTTTAGTTTTGTGCAGGGTGATAAGTATGGATCTATTTGCATTTTTATACATGTAGATGTCCAGTTAGATCAGCAAAATTTGTTGAAGATGCTACGTTTTTGTTTTTGTTTTTTTTTTGTTTGTTTTTTTGTTTTTTGTTTTTTGTTTTACTTTGTATGGTTTTGTCATCTGTGTCAAAATTCAGGAATACAAAAGTGTGTGGGTTCAATTCCGGTTATTGTATTTGGTTCCATTGTTCCACCATTCTGTTTCTATGCCAGTACCATGCATTTTTTTATTACTGTTGCTCTATGATCCACCTTGAGATCAGTGATGGAGATACGTCCAGAATATTTCTTCATTGTAGAGGATCCTTTTAAGAATTATGGGTTTCTTGTTTTTACATATGAAGCTGAGGGTTTTTTCTTTCAAGGTCTGTAAGAATTGTGTTGGTAATTTGATGGGAATTTCATTGACTCTTTAGTGTGCTTTTGGTAAGATGGCCATTTTTACTATGTTAATCATGCTAAGCCATGAATATGGAAGATCTTTCAAACTTCTGATATTTTCTTCTAATTCTTTCTTTAGAGAATTGACATTATTTTCATAAAATTCTTTGACTTGTTTGTTTAGGGTCACAAACAGGTACTTTATGTCTTTGATTGAATACAAGAACACATCAAATATATCATCTTTGACCAAGTGGAACTCATCCCAGCTACGCAGGGCTGGTTCAATATACCGAAATCCATCAATGTGAGCTACCATATTAAAAAAAAAATGAAAGAAAAAGAAAACACATGATAATCTCCTTAGATGCCAAAAAATCATCAAACAAAATCTAATATCCATTTGAATTTAAAGCATTGGAGAGATCAGGGATACTAGGCAAATATTTAAATTTGGTAAAGACGATATACAGCAAGCCTATAGCCAACATGTAAGTCAACAGAGATAAACTTAAAATAATCCCATGAAATCAGGGACAAGGCAAGGCTGCCCACTCTCTCCATATCTCTTCAATATAGTTCTAGAAGTCCTTTCTAGAGCATTAAGACAATTGAAATAGATCAAGGGGATAGACATTAGAAAGGGGGACGTCAAAGTATCACTGTTTGCAGATGGTAGCATAGTATACCTGAGTGACCCAAAAAATTCTACATGGGAACTCCTACATCTGATAAACACCTTTAGCAAAGGTGCTGGATACAAAATTAGCTTTAAAAAATCAGTAGCTCTCCTGTATACAAAAGATAAAAGGACAGAGAAAGAAATTAGGGAAATAAAAGGAATTATACTACATAACAAGACCATACCTCCTAACCCTAAACAGAAATTTCCTCACTGGGGACTCCCTATGTAAATAGATAGGCTTCAAGGGGATATTCTAATTCAAATTACAAGGAAGTAGAAGAATATAGAGAGAATTATAGGCTAAAAGGACATCATTATCCTGAAAGTTGTCGTTCCAAGATCTGTCCTCCAGCTCTCTCTCCAGCTCTACTCTCCCTGCTCTTCCTCCCACTCTTTTTCTGCCCTCTGGCTAAACATTGTGGCTAGTTGTTTTATTTTGGCCTGTTTACACACAGTTGAGACAGGATGTTTGGAATAATTACCACATGCAATATCTGGTTTGAAACAAGACAATGGGGGGGAATCAGCATTTGAATAAACAAGGGTACATTTCAAAAGAACATTATTCCAACAAGACCCACAGTCCAATATTGTGCAGAGAGACCTTAAAACACCCAGCTCTAAAAGGGGTTTCCCTATGAAATTCTCTCTCCCCTCAGAGCTCAGGAAAGACTGCAGGAGAAGAGAGAGGAAGAGTGTCATAAGTAGAGGGAATTGAGGACACAGGAGAACAATGCCCTGAGAATCAGGCTGCAGAGAAGATGATGCACCTAGCCTTGATGAGACCTGATAAGCTAGGGTCAGTTAGAAGGGAGAGAAGGATCTCAACTATCAGGGAAATTTTAGAAATTGCACAGGGGTACAATAAGGAGGGTGGGTGGTACTGGAAGGAGAAGAGGAGGGGGGCAGCAGAGGGGATACAAAATGAAAACTTCATAATAAATAAATATATAAGTAAAACTTTGATCAAGGTGATGAAGTATAGAGCTCTTCAGGACTGATGGCTTCTTCTTGGGGGGTAGAGCCAGAGTATGTCAAGGATGAACTGAGTTTTTTTTTTTTTTTTAAGGGACTTGGCACTGAGAATCTGATCATGTTCCAATATGTATTAGAACAACACATACTTCATTTGATGTATCTTAATGGAAAAATAAATTTTAATGTGACACATGGGTAGGAAAATGAACCTGTGAGAAATGGAAAAGCAGTGTAATGTACATTATATGAAATTCCTACATAAGCAATAAAAGTAATATGTTGACAACTTTTACAATAACTTTTAACATGAAGAAAAGATTCTGTTTAAGGAGGGAAGAGTTTGACTCTATAAGGCCTGATTCCAGGAACCCATTATATAGAATCCTAGCCATGAACTAGTGGTTTCCCATCTACCTCATACCTCATACCCTATGAGCTCAGGTAGCACCTCTGAAAAAACAGTACTGACACTAAAGCTATGTTTAGAGGGTTTGGCTGGAGGATCACAGTAGGAAACACTGCTGCTCTTGTGTACTAAGCATATAATATAGACCCATTTCTCTGTGAAGAAGGCTCAGTTAGAACTGGAAACATAAGGACCAGGAGAATTCCTCACATAATCAAGATTAGAACATAGCTGCCATTCAGGCCAGGTCAATCAAGGCAACCCTGCTCATAGATGTTTGGTAACACTAGTATGGAACAGCACCAGCTTTCAAATAATTTATTGCCCCTAAATTCTCTTTTTACACTTACCAATTTTCTCTATTTCAGTCAAACCACTCCCAGGAATTGTATGGTTTCCTTGTCTTTTCCCTTTCTTAAAGACTAAATAAACCATAGATCCTGCCAGCCTATTATATCAATAAGAATGTAAAGGTCCATTTAGTGAGGATGCGAGTTACTTCTTAGTTCAAAGTCAAAACCTAGAAGATTTCAGATCCAAGACAACAATATGAGACCACCTTGTCATTCTTTTTATTCTTTCAATCTCACATCAGTTTGAAGCTTCCCTACTTAGGAAGCTGTTCCATTAAATAACCAATACAGTTTCATTTCTTACCTGACATTGTCAAAGAGGTAAACAGGAATTAACATGTGGGATCTCAAATAAAGGGATGAGATAAAGGCTTGTTGGGGTTCACAAGAAAAAGTCACATTTGCACAGGATCAGAGATACTGGACACTGAGGAATGATTGTTGACTTCTCTCCATGTAAATCTCAAGATTCTCTCAGGTGCATATTGGCTGAGAGGAAGGATGATGTCGTGAAACAGGAGAAAGACAATAAGATTCTGTTTCAGGAGCCAGTTATTATAAGTGTCAAGTAGACAGCCTGCTTGAGAGAAAGACTGAGCAGCACTATATGCCTCAAACAGGCAGCTTAAACCACACATTCCAGGGATAACAGTTCATGTGACTAAGACTCTCAGTTCAGGAAAAGTGTCACATATTTCTTTCAAGTGGTCATTAATAAAATCACGTGTACTTGGCACATGACTTTCACATTATGACAGATTTCATTATTATTTGTTATATGTACAGATTTGTCCTCAGTCAGTGAATTACTTACTGGGAAAGTGCTCCTTGACCAAGGCAAACCTTTGAACAAAAAGATTTTAATTGGGACCATGCTCATATTTTTACAGAGACCATCCAGGATAACATGTCAGCATGCATCCATCTTGTTGTAGACCTTCAGCAGAACTGAGAGCTTTTCATACTGAACTACAAACAGCAGGCAGAAGAGGAAAGCTCTAGAGAGAGACAGAAGATACTGAGAGAGTCTGAGAAGGACAGAAACAAAGTCATAAAGTAACAGAGACCTAGAGACTGAAACTCCTTTCAATCTGGTCACATTCATTGGCATATCAACCTCAAAGCACAGCCTCCTATAATAAAATTCCAAAAGGAATTATATTATCTAACAAGACCAGATCTTCTATCCCTTCTCAGACATTTCCTCACTGGGACTCAACATGTAAATAGATGAGCTTCAAGGACACATTGCAATTCAAATCATCAGGAAGTAAAAGAAGATGGAGGTACTTCAAGGATAAAAGATCATAGTTATCCTGAAATAACTAATGACTAAATACAATGACTAAAATCCCAGCAACTTCCAAATTCAAAAGAACAGGACTAACAATCTCCTTAGGGGAAATTGTGGAATATTTCTATAACGGAGTATTATTCAGCTAAGAAAATGACATCATGATATTTTCAGGCAAATTGATGGAACAAGGAAAAATCATCCTGAGTGAAGAAAATAAAATGCAGACAGACAAATATGGTATATATTCACTTCTTAGAACGTCTGCTAATAGTGAGGGATAAAGTTAAAATAGGCCATCTATTGTGACCAAACCAGTCTTCCGCTAGGAGTATTGGGTGGCAGTTATTTGAGTTGTTGTGCCAGGGCATCCTAAAAAAAAAAAAAAAAAAAAAAAAAAAAAAAGCAACCCAGGCTGTTGTTATTAAAATATGTTTCTCTCAACCAATACATCAGTGCCATGTTCTTGGATCCACAAAGATGCTTCTGTTTAGGCCTATTGTGAGCCTAATATTTAGAAAGGATGAAAAGAACTCAGGAGACCAGATCTCATCAGTGTAAAATTGCAAGAGGTTTATTTTGACCATTGCCCAGTGGGTCACCATTGCAGGGCAGCAAAGAGTGCCCCTGGGAGACAAAGGTCTTGCATTTTTAAAAGACAAAGCAAGGGAATTTTGAGGTTGCAGTCTTGGCAATTCAGGATTGGATGAGGAAGCTATAAAGTAAGATAATTGATTAGTCTTTGGTTCTCAAGCTTGGCCAGTCCTACCAAGTGTGGATGCAGCTACAATTAAAGGTGGGGGTGGTTAGCTCATTCTTGAAAATTGGGACTGCAAGCATTTTCTGGACATCAGGATCTACTGAGAAGAAGGATTGAGGCCATCTGGTTTGGTTGCTAAGAAACACTCTCTTGAAGACAAGGGTCTGGTCATTGTTTTTGTTGAGTGAATGTCATTGCTTGCTCGCTTTTTTATATCTGTCATCACAGAGATGGTCACATTCTTCTGTTCTCTGGGAAGGTACTAAGAGGCTTTAGCTTAACCTGGACCTAAAACTCAAATCTATAGGCTTTAGAAGACATATAGTTTACAAAGTTAGTCTGACCCTTTCATTGCACCCTTCTTCTTGTAACTGCTTCAATCATGAAGCAGCTTCAGGGTGAGAATTTTATGTCAAGAAAATTTTTTCTTTTGAATCAACATTTCAGCCTGTAGAATGGGACAATGGGCTGGAGATCCACTTTATGGAATATCTTCAATTCTGACACTGTATTGTTGATATCTCAGTTTGAAAGAGGCTGAAATGCATGTCAAAAGTTAGGGAGAGTTCATGGGTAGTTACCTTAATCTGTAATTATCTGGGTTTTTGTTTCTGTTTTATGCCCAGTCATATTTACTCTTTGTTATGTTGTCTTAGCATAAGCACTTGTACTGCACTAACCTTTTTGTAATAAACAAAACCAGATGATTCATGATAATGGGTTCAAATGTTAAAGAAACAAGCAAAGTAAATAAGGGTACCATTCTTTGAGTGTCCAGGGGGTTGCTTTTACCTGAATTTTAAGGATTTCTCCTGAATATTTAGTGATTCCACCCAAGATATTAGAATCTCTCACTTTGATGCCAAAATCATGGCCTTTTTTTCTGATCATAAGTTTTTCCTAATTTAGTTAAGATTACTAGGAGCCAGTCAAAGGCTGGGCAATGAGGCGGTCCTTAACAGTCTCTGGTTAGTTGATCCAATTGAAGAGACAAGGAGCAGTCATGTCAGCTTCCAAAAAGTCCAGATTTTAGCTCACCAGCCCATACCTGATCTTAAAATAGAGTCAACCAGGTGAAAATCTGCTGAGACAAATTCAGACTAGAGACAGAAGTTAAGATTTGTCTATTAAATGGGAAATGTGAGGAATCCCAACACCAGGGAAAAACTCATCTGGGATCTGTTCGAGCTAAGCCAGATCAAGTTCTCATGACCTTTTGATTTTCTTAAACTCATGTGAATTTTTTAGTACACAAAAGGAAATATATATTAAAAAAAAACTCAGAAAAGTAACATATCAGCAAATCTAATACAATAACAGATGCTTTTTAACATGATGAAAAGCAACTTTAAGTCTATTTTCAGAAAATACCCAAAGGAAATTAAAATCTCAAGCTTGTGACTGAATAGTAAGCAGTCAGTACTCTATCAGCTTATCATAACTCTATTGATTAATGCCAAGATTCTGTACTTCTGGAATTTTTTAACAGCATAAGCACAAGAGTAGCAAAAGGAAGAAATCTAAAATATCTTCTGTTTTTAATATGTTTTAAGTTAATTTTATATCATTATAATTTATATTTATATATCTTAAAACATTTAGACATTCTAATCTTTCTTGCATTTATCAACCCTGAAACATTTTTTAGACAAAATATCATTCTTTTAGATTTTCATTACCTGAACTCCTATATTCTCAGACCCTACATAAACTTTATATCTTTTTATCCAACTATTATCATAAGACGTTGTCAACTGATGTAAAGCCTATGAGCAGGGCAAACCTGTTTCCCTATTTATACAAAAGATATAGTACCTAGTAGTTTTAACTAACTAATGAACTGTCCAATGAGCTGATAGTGGACCTAATTGTCTTCTCTTTAGCTGCCAAGATTCCATTAACTTAGCCTAGCCTTCCAGCCTAGCTCTCAATGTGATCAGAGACCTGAGAAGGATAAATTATGAGCTAAGTAAATGTACCAATCCATGAGTCAATCAAAATGACAGAGATGACTAGTTACAATGTCCCTAGCTCCTGTGGTCTCCTGGATAACTGAACAGAGGCAGTCCACCCATCAGGCATAGAGGATGAGAAACTGCTTCTGTGGAAAGTAGCAATACAAGAGATTGACCTCACCTTGCCTCTTGCAATGTGAAACAATGGCTTTTCAGGTGTCCATGACTTTGTCCACAGGTTTGGCTGAGCCCTAGCAGCAGGCCAGTTGAGGCAGTATTGCCCAGTGTTTAGCATACCACAATCCAGAGTTGCAGTCATCCATCGTTGTGTCCAAATCTTCTCAGAGACCTTGGGGAGCTACTGAAAGGTTCTAAAACTTAGAGGTAATTCCTGTGACTGGGGTGAAATCACAGTCCTTTCAGAGCAGAGGTCCGGCAGCAGCCCCCTACCAAGATTAACATTAGAGTGTGACTAGGGTCACAAAGGCCCTAGGAAAGCCCATGGAATGTGTTAATTCCCCCTCCCCCTTGCTACAGCCTAACCTGCACGTATGAGGGGGTGGCCAGGTGTCCCCCAGGTAGCCAGACCTAACCATTTGCAGTTTTGGCGCCTAGAAGCAAACCAATCATTTTAAAGGTCAGCTCCCTGAGAGACCCTTTCACCCAATCCTGTGATGCCAAGACCTACACTTCCCTGCTTGAATTTTGACCCCTTAAAATCCCTGTTCCCCCAGAGTTGGGGGTCGCTTGCCCCTTTGTTCTTGTAAGGGCAGCCACCCAGCTCGAGTTTGTAATAAAGGACCCTCCTGTGTTTTACATCGGATTCAAAGCCTGTTGGTCTTTTGGGGACTCGCGATCTGGGTATTTCACTACTGCCAGGATTTTGGGACTCTCTGACACAATAAGCTTACACATGTTAAAATGTCATATTCATCAGATATCTGATAAGCTTGAGGGCCAGCATATCTGAATTACATATTTTACAGTTTTTTTAAATCATATTTGTAGGTATAAAGAACCAAAGCAAACATTATTCATATATTTATATGCCCCCTGGCCCCATATACATACATGGACCCTCCATAACATTCTTCTGACTTAACCAGATATTTATGCATTAGACAAGCTATTCTTTTTCTCTGATATCCTTTTTTAATACTTTTCCAGTCTTTTTCGTCTTCACTCTTGCTTTTTATACAACACAAAAACTTTCATTAAAATCCTTATGTGTTCTTTCAATAGTCTAGAATATACTAAATTATTTTATAGGTCTTTACCATCCTGACAGGATACACTGTAATAAATGCAGTTTTCTTAATTGGCTCAAACAGCATGGCTTGGTTTCATTCTGCAAAAGTAATAAAATAAATGCCAAGCTCTTTTGACCTCCCCAAAGAGTTAAGAAACTGTTTCAAGGTTTTTTGTTTGTTTGCTTTGTTAGACTGCCTAAGGGTTATTGCTTTAAAAACCTGATAAACTTTAAATGTTTTATCACTTTAAGTATCTAAACATTTTTTTAAACTCATTTTTGCAATATCAAACAAAGTATCTTCTTCAGGAGTGAATTTACAGAGCATAACCATAAGACCAAAATTTATAAGTGCAAACAATTTAATCTTTAGAACCAGAAGTGGCTCTATCCATCCCACCTCTGTCCAAGAGCCATCACTGACTGAAGCCCGTGGGATGATGGATGGAAGGAGGAAGGCGGAGGGGTGAACTGCTGCTCAGCAGCTGGGGAGGCGGGTCTTAGGCCAGTTCTGCCCAGCCAGTTCTCTGAGCACCATCCCAAACTAGCCCAGGATAGGGGAGGGGGAAGGAGACATGTAGTGTTCCCTTTCCTCCTGCTCACCATGCCATGGCTCCTCTCTGTGCATTCTGTCCCCTCCTGCCTGGGTGGGGTAGGAGGACAGCCTGGGAACTCCTAGTGCCATGAGCTCCTTCTTCTCATCTCCCTTCAAGGCTGTCACTCTGAGAGGGGAGGAGTTGATATGTCCTGTCCCATGTTAAAATATACGTCCAGATAAATCATCAGTCCAAGTCCAACAATAAAAAATAAAAAAATAAGACAAGACAATAAGAGGAAGGAAACCAGAATATAGGCTGTCTCGTTTGTGACCTCAAGACTAAAAGGTCTCCACCTTATTAGGCCAAGGCACACAGGCACAGACTCAGCTTGTTCAGGGAGCAGAATCTCTCTGTTCCCTCCCAGTAGAGTTTGGAGGAGGAAATTCCTCTGTCTCCTCCCTGTTCAGAGAAAGGGGCAGCCTGAGTGTCCTCCAGGTTGCCCTGTGACTGTGTTAAGAACATATCTGTCTGCCTCAATGGGCCTTTCTAGGCAAGTGCCCTCAAACCACTCAGTGGACTCGAACCCCTTCTATGGATGCTCACAAGCCAGACCAAAATCAAAGCTTCAGGAAAGACAGAAACCTGACACTGCCACTGTCAGTAAACTAGAATGCAGAACAAACATGTACCAGATCACAGATATAAATGACAAGGACAACTGCTGTACCTACTTCTGAGCTCAGATGAGTCTTCTGATAGCGAGTGTCCTCAGTATCTCAGTTTCCCAGGCAATGCACCATACTGTTAGGCCCAGCACGAGCCTAATTTTCAGAAAGGGTGAAGAGAAATCAAGAGACCAGATCTCCTAGATGCAAAATTGCAAGA
Organism: Meriones unguiculatus; assembly: GCF_030254825.1. NCBI lineage: Eukaryota > Metazoa > Chordata > Mammalia > Rodentia > Muridae > Meriones > Meriones unguiculatus. Next base: position 10,710,614 of record NW_026843709.1, read on the forward strand.
GGTTTATTTTGACCAATGTGCAATGGGGTCAGCCCTTCAGGCCTCAATCAGAGCAGCTAAAGCACACCACCCAGAGATGACAGTTCCTGTGTAAAAGACTCTTTTTTTTAAATTTTACCTTTTATTGATAATTTGTTATTATAAGGATTTTTTTAAATTATTCATCAATTACACTTTATTCATTCTGCATCCCCCCATAAGCTCTTCCCTCTTCCCCTCTCAATCCCACCCTCCCTCCTCCCTCTGCATGCATGCCACTCCCCAAGCCCACTGATAGGGGAGGTTCTCCTCTCCTTTCTGATCTAAAAGACTCTTAGTTCAAGAAAAGTGTCACATATTTCAAGTGGTCATTAATAAAGTCACAAGTCCTTGACATATGAGTTTCACATTATCACAGCTTACATTATTATTTGTTAAAAGCACAGGTAAGTCCTCAGTCAGTGAATTACTTACTGGGAAAATGCTTCCTGACCATGGCAACTCTTTTTACAAAAATCATCTAATTGGGACCTTGCTTATATTTTTCATAGAACATCCATGATGTCACGTCACCAAGCAGTCGTCAACTTTTGTTGTCCTTCAGCAGAACTGAGAGTTTTTCATACTGAACAGCAAGTGACAGGCAGAGAGTGGGAGACAAGAGAGCAAGAGAGTGAAAGAGCTACAAAAACAGATTCAGAAATATTGGGACAAAGACCAACATAAACAAAGATATAAATTGACCTTAAGTGATAGACAGAGACTCCCTTTATCTGGTCACTTTTATCGGAATATCAACCTGCAATCACACCCTCTATAATATAATGCCAAAAAGAATTATATTTTTAAATATTTTTATTTTAATTTTAATTTTAATTAATTACACTTTATTCACATTGTATCCAAAAAAAGAAAAAAAAAAAAACAACCCTGTCTTCTGCTGTCCCTTTTCTCCATACATGCTATTCCCCATGTCCACTAACAGGGGAGTTCTTCTCCTTCCTTCTGATCCTAGACTATCAGATCTCATCAGGAGTGGCTGCATGGTCTTCCTCTATGATCTTGTAAGGCTGCTTACCCATCACATCAAATAGAGAAGATCAATTAGCAGGCCAATCAGTTCATATCAGAGGCAGTCCCTCTTCCCATTACTATGGAACCACCTTGGACATTGTACTTCCATGTGCTACATGTGTGCAGAAGTTCTAGGTTATCTCCATGCATGGAGATTGGTTGGAGTATGAGTTTTAAGAAGGACCCTGTGCTCAGATTTTTTGGTTCTGTTGCTCTCTTTGTGGAGTTCCTCTCCTCTCCAGATCTTACTATTTCCCACTTCTTTATTAGATTCCATGTACTCTGACCAACAGTTGACTATGAGTCTCAAAATCTGCTTAGATAGACTGCAAGTCAGAGCCTTTCAGAGGCCCTCTGTGGCAGGCTCCTAAATTTTTCCCTGTTTATTTCCTTCTTTTGATTTCTATCCTCTTTGCCTTTCGGGATGGGGATTAAGCATTTCATCCAGAGTCCTCCCTCTTGATTAATTTCTTTAGGTGTACAGTTTTTAGTAGGTTTATCCTATATTATATATCTATAAGAGTGAGTATATACCATTTACCTTTCTGCTTCTGGGAAAACTCATTCAGGATGATCATCATTTTTTTTTTTAATTGTGTAGAAGTACCACAAATTCTGTATCCATTCCTTCATTGTGGGACATCTGGGTTGTTTCCAGGTTCTGGCTATTACAAATAAAGCTGCTACAAACATGGTTTTGCCAATATCCTTATTGTGAATTTGAGCCTCCTTTGGATATATGCCTAAGAGTGGTATAGCTGGATCTTGAGGAAGCACTTTTCCTAGTTGTCTGAGAAAGTGCCAGATTGATTTTCAGAGTGATTGTACAAGATTATATTCCCACCAGCAGTGGAGTAAGGTACTTATTTGTCCACAACCCCTTGTGTGTGTGCTGTTACTTGAGTTTTTGATCTTGGCCATTGTGATGGGTGTAAGGTGAAATATCAGGGTCGTTTTGATTTGCATTTCTCTGATGGCTAATGATGTTGAACATTTCTTTAAGTGTTTCTAAACTATTCGATATTCCTCTGTCGAGAATTCTCTGTTTAGCTCTGTTCCCCATGTTTTAATTGGATTACTTGATTTGTTGTTTTCAACTTCTTTAGTTCTTTGTATATACTGGATTTTAGCCCTCTGTCACAAAAAGACTTGGTGAAGAGTCTTTCCCAACCTGTAGGCATTTGTTTTGTTTTAATGACAACGTCCTTTGCTTTATAGAAGATTTTTAATTTTATGAGGTCTCATTTATTGATTGTTGCTCTTAGAGTAACCAACAGTAACACCAACAGTATAGCTGTTGGTATTCTGTTCAGGAAGTTGTCTCCTGTGCCAATGACTTCAAGGTTCTTCCCCACTTGTTCTTCTATCCAACTTAATTTGTCAGGTTTTATGTTGAGGTCTTTGATCCACTTGGACTTTAGTTTTGTGCAGGGTGATAAGTATGAATCTATTTGCATTTTTCTACGTTTAGATGTCCAGTTATACCAGCACCATTTTTTGAAGATGCTATCTTTTTTCCATTTTTTGGTTTTGACAACTTTGTCAAAAATCAGGTGTCCATAAGTGTGTGTCCATAATGGTCTTCTATTTGGTTACATAATGCATCATTCGGTTTCTATGCCACTACCAAGCAGTTTTTATTACTGTTGCTCTATAGTACAGCTTGAGATCCGGGATGGAGATACCTACAAAATATCTTTTATTGTACAGGATTGCTTTAGAAATTCTGAGCTTCTTGTTTTTCCATATGAGGTTGAGAATTTTTCTTTCAAAGTCTGTAAAGAATTGTGTTGATTTGATGGGAATTTCATTGAATCTTTAGTTTGCTTTGGTAAGACTTCCATTTTTACTATGTTAATCCTGCCAAGCCATGAGCATGGAGATCTTTCCATCTTCTGATATCTTATTCTAATTGTTTCTTAAGGATTATGAAATTAGTTTCATAAAAGTATTTGACTTGCTTGGGTAGGGTCGTATCAAGTTACTTTATGTTTTTGACCGAATACCAAAAAACATCAAAGATATCATTCAATATGACCAAGTATGCTTCATTCCATGTATGCAGGTTAACCAATATTCTCTGCAAGAAGTTTATTAGGAGGGAGTGGGAAGCAGGGCATGGGGAGAGAGAGAAAAGGGAAGAGGAATGGAGGGCACTCCAAGAGAAAGAGGGAGAGAGTGAAAAAAAGAGTGTAAGAGTGAGAGAGAGTAAGAGTGTAAGAGAGACAAAGAATGTAAAAGAGAGAGAGAGAGACCATATGTGGTGGTTAGCCTTTTAAGGGGAAAGGTAACCATACCTTCCAGTTGTAGCCACCTGGCTGGTGATACATGATGACAAGATAGGTTTCTGGGTAACACAGGAGCAGGTTGTGTTCCAAAATACTAACATTCCTCCTTTTTTCTATAATTAAAAAATGAGGAGCTTGGGCTGCTTTTTATATGGTAAGTTAAAGTATAATAACTTTATACTTTATTGGAAGCAGCTCTTGGTTGTCATGCAAGGGTTTGAGGGAAAGAGAAATTATAGCAACAAAATGGTAAGATTTCAAGGTCAAGAGTAAGGGAATTCTCTGCCCTGGAAAATTTAGGGTAGAGAGAGTTGCCAGCCATGCCAGGCAGCAGGTAGGGACTGGGGAAACCTGGGAAAATCTGGAGTTACTTGTCCTGGTCCTGAAGCACACCATTTCAGACTTTTGTTAACAACAAGTAAATAATGGGCATAGATTCTCTTCTGGCTACTTCCTGCTGACACTGGGGGCGCTATAGGGAGATCAAAAGGCTGAAAGGTTGGCCAAGTCCAGGAAAAATAGGCTGTTATGATGCTTTCCAGGTTCTGTGAGAACATCCATGGCTGCAGGTCCAGCTTGTTGGAAGTCTGTGAGGTCAGAGTTGAACACCTGTAGCTGCTTTGGCACTGTTGTGGCTATAGGAAACATCTGTGTTGGGCAGGACACTGAAACACATATTTAGGCAAAAGATAAAGTTGAGTAGGTTATGGAGAAAATCCTCTAGGTATACACTGAAAACTTTTGGGAGAGCAAACAGGAATAGAAGGTTTGGATGAAAGATGCTTGTACATGGGAACCTCTGTCTACCTGGGAGGACCTTTATTTAACCAATCACTGGAAATATTTAAAGAAGGCTGTTTTCAATCTGTCATTCAGGTAAGGTTTGGTTAAAGAATCATGTAAACTTAGAGGCCCTGGTGCCAGCTGGCACTAGGTGTAGAAACTTGAAACTCTCCAGAGGGTATCCTGTCTGAAGGGAAGGGCATCTGGGCGTCTCCCATTGGGGGCAGAAAAGTCAAACAACCTTCCAGAGATGTCCGAATGGGAAGGTGTAACTCCTAGCAAGAGGAATCCTACCTGGTCCAATAGCTCATCAGCTTTTGGCCAGAGATGGGGCATGGTGCCCAGTGGGGCATGGTCAGAGCATGATGGTTTGCCTAGTGCTAGGTATTCCCATGAGGGAGCAAGAGATGAGGAGAAGGATCACTGTGTGAGTGAGGACTGTCCCATGGGCAAGTGAGCAAGCGAGCAAGCAAGGGTAAGAAGGAACCGTGTGCTAGAGGGGACATACCACCCAAGGAAGAATGAGGTCCTAAAATGGAGGTCATCATAGAGGGTCAAACCCAGACAGTTAAGGCTATGACTGGGGGGGGGGGGTCCCTCCATCTCAAAAGATAGTACGAAGTTGCCAGAGCTCTCTGGTCAAGCTTCCACTACCAAGAGAGACGTTTATGCTAAGAAAATGGAGTGAACTCACCAATCTAGTGGCTGGTCAATAAGGAGAACTCACCAATACAGCCAGTGGTTGCCTGCAGTAAATAGCAGTCTGGTAGCCAGGAAAGGAAGTCCCAAAACCAGGGAAAGGGGAGGAGTCCCACCTTTTGATATAGGCAAAAAGTACAGTACTTATCTAGAGTCCAATTGACCTGAGAGGTGGATTTAGGTGGACTTTCGGCAGCTTACAAGAATTACTTTTAAGTTTTAAGAAGGATATAAAACTTTAGACATGTTAGTCTTACAATTGTACTCTGCATTGTAGAAAAAGTGAGTAGATATACATATTTGTGTTAATAGCATAAGTATTTTTTAAGATGATCTGTGAAAATGCATGAGCATTTTATGGAGTAAAAGGGAAAAATCACTTGATCTTAACTTTTAGTATAAGCATAGATATGATGGAGAATTACAATCTTGAGCTTAGAACCATAATAGAACGTGGTATAGTGTAATATTTTTTGTATCAGAGTCAGATTGATAAATTATAGCCCTATTGATAAAGGTTAAAACTCTTGACAGTCAATACAACAGTAGCATAATAACAGGAGGAAATATTAAGCCATTTTACCCATTTAAGATAACTTAAATCACCTTAGACCTTGTAACCTTTATAACTTGCATTTCCCAACCTTAAAACATTTTTAGACACTCAAAAATTTATAAATTTTATTATCAAACTTAAGACACATTTAAGACTCAAACATATATAACTTGTATTTATTAACCTTAAGACATCTTTCAAATATGATTTTTGAGAGGGACCTTTGTAATTAGTTATTTTTCCATGGGACAGAGTTGAAACTGCTTTGAACATTTTTGTCCTTTAGCTAAAGGGATGGTAGCTTAGGCCTGTTTCTTGAGTCTGGACGGTGTCCAGGCCTGAAAATAGCAGCCCAAGGACTTAGGCTAAAGGCCAGGTTTCCTGCATGTGAAGAGAACTGGGAAGGCACCTGAAGTCTCCAAACAAAGAAGCTGGCAATATGTCCATGGGACCTCATTCTGAGGTCAAAAGCAGACCTGTGGGAGAGCTGTGGAGGTTGCTAAGTCTAGGATCCACCTGTCCTCTGCCAGGCCAACCAGCTAGAAGGCTGGAAGTATCTGTGCTCTTGTGCTGGTTGAATCTCCATGGCTGGGCACAGAGGACAAGCCTGCTTTGGAGCATATTGACTTTCAGAGGCCAGTTTACCAGCAGCCAGCTTTGGCATGTTAGCAGTGGGACCAGCATCTACTTGGCTGCATTTGAAATGTCACCTGGTGGAACAGACTTTTGGCTATGCAAACTTCTTTTGTTTTGGAGGGAATGCCAGCAGATTCCGAACACAGCTAGGTCTAGAGCCCTTCAGGATGGCTCACTATTTTTACCAACTCCTATATGGAGATTCAATGACCATCCTCACCTGTTCATTAAAAATTGTGGTGAGACCATGTTTGCATCTGCAGGAATATTAATATGTATCTATGAGATGACTATTAACTTGCATTTGTTAATGAGTAAATATTAACCAGGACTTTAGGTTTTGTCCTTGCTAAGTTAGAACCTGAAAAGTCATGAATATAATTTATTAAAGTGAGAGCACAAGAGTTTTTGTATGATTTAATATATAAAAGTTTAAAGCTTATAATAGTCTAAGGCTATATACTACAGATTAATAACATAATTTTAAAAGAACATGACCAAGTTTATATTAACCTTTTGATAGTAGAGATACAGGAAATAGACCCAGTTTAAATATAAGTATATTTAAATTAATAGAGCATAATTTAGGATACCAAGCAACTTGTATATAATAACAATCTCTTGAGCTATAAGTTTATAACCAACAATTTAGCATAACAGTATAAACCAATTTTAAAATTAACCACGCATATTTTAACCCTTTGATGATAGAGATGCATTAAGTTGACCCAGTTTTAACATAAATACCTCTAAAATTAATAGAGCTTAATTTAGAATATTGGTAAACAATTTGTATGAAATAACTGCTGAGCAGAACAGTATAAAGCAATCTTAAAATTAAATTTGAGCAACACATAAACCAAATTAATTTGAATAGATATTTATAACTTTGAAATTTTATTATTACATAAAATTTATTTGAAGCAGGAGTGAATTATAGGATAGTAAAATGCAACTTTGAATTTTTATAAAAATCCATACCACCTTGAAATGAGGCTCCTTGTTGTGACCTAGTCTAAAAGATAAGTTAATTATGATTAAGACTTATAAATGCAAACCCAATGAGAAGATTATATAAAGCATTAGATAAGGAATTTAAAATATAAGACTAAAGAGTAAAGTGTACAGAAATTAGGGAGAAAAGATTTATTTTTCTTAAAGCTTGGGAAATGCCTCTTAGAAGAAAGCACACAGAGAAACAGCTTGGTAGGAGGAGCAGGGGAAGTGCATGGAGACGGCTGCCCAGCAGGGTGTGCAGGAGGCAGAGCCTTTTTACCTGAACCTAAGATGGTGCTGCTCCACTTTAAGAGAATGGTTTACGCAATAGCTAGGCCCACTTCTCCCCAAAGCCAACATGGAGCCTTCCAGGGATGCCACAGGAAATTTAAAAGTTTCCTGACTGTGCTGTTTATTGTTGTTTTTTTTTTTATTGTTTTTTTTTTTTTTTTTTTTTTAGAACTGTCCTACCTAGAGCAGCATGCCAAGCTTTTAAGGTTGATTTTAGAGCAGCATATATCCCCCAGGCTCCGTGCCAGAATAGCAAACACACATGGTCCCTTTATTAGCTTGCCTCCCCCGAGGGGACCTGGGTAGATCACCTACCCTCTTACCAAACCACTCTGCTGCAGACAACACAGAGCTGGGGAGGGGCTGGCCTTCGCTGCCACCAGAGCCACTGCAGCAGGAGCTGGGCTGTGTAGCTGGGGCTCTCTGCCCTGGGCTGTAAGCTCTGCGGCCCGGGCAGGCCTCCCTGTTGGTCGCCAAGCAGGCAGGGTCGCCCTGCAGACAGGGGCGTGCAGGCCGCAGTGGGAGTAGGCAGCTGCTGAGCGCCCAGCGCCAGCCCCCCTCACCCCAGCGCATAGCCTCGCCATCTCCTTCCTGGGCTGCAGTGGACATCTCCAGTCGCCAACCAGAACGGGACCTACAGAGCTGTGTCTCTCAGAGAGGCCCTACCACAGTGTCAGTTTGGAACAGGCAGGAACTGGGGAGAGCTGAAGCAGCCCAAGAAAAAACTACCCGTGGGCGTGAGGGCAGCTGAGAGAAAAGTAAAGATTTTTAGGAGAAAAATCGCTTGTAACCGTCCTGTTAGATTATAGGAGTCTGAAATGGACCCTAGCAAACCTAGGAGAGCCCTTCCCGGGTTTCAGCATCAATGTTATTATTTATTAAAAAGTGTGAGGCTGGTTAATCGATATTCTCTGAAAGAAGTTTATTAGGAGGGAGGGGGGAGCAGGACATGGGGAGAGAAAGAAAAGGGAAGGGGAAAGGGGGCCACAAGAGAAAGAAGGAGAGAGAAAAAAAACAGTGTAAGAATGAGAGAAAGAGTGTAAGAGAGAGAAAGAAAGTGTAAGAGAGAGAGACCATAGTGTCTGGGTTAGCCCTTTAAGGGGCAAGGTAATCACACCTTCCAGGTGTGGCCACCTGGCTGGCGATGCATGATGACATCACAGTTTGCTGGGTAACACAGGAGCAGGTTGTATTCCAAAATACTAACACTTACTGTGAAATGCTCCCTGAACAAGGCAACTCTTTTTATAAAAAATCATTTAATTGAGACCTTGTGAATAATTTGCTGAGACAATCCACTATATCATGTTAGTAAGCAGTCATCTTGTTTTAGTCCCTCAGCCGAACTGATAGCTTTTTATACTGAACTATAAATGGCAGGCAGTGAGAGAAAGAGATAGAGAGACAGATTCAGAAATAGAGTCCAAGACATACAGAAACAAAGATATAAATTGAAAGAGACCAAGAGACAGAGACTCAATTATGTCTGTTCACTTTCATTGGCATATCAACCTCAAAGCATCCCATCCTATAATATAAATCCAATAGGAATTACATTATCTAACAAGGGTATACCATCTAACCTTTCCTAGATATTTCCTCTCTGTCGACTAATCTTCTAAATAGGTGAACTTCAAGGAGACATTGCAATTCAAATCATCATGATGTGGAAGATGGATGGAATTCTAGGCTAAAGGGACATAATTATTATGACAATTTCTCACTAAAAACATTGATTAAAGTTCCAGCAACTTCGAAGATGCAAAGAAATGGAGTCACAATCCCATTTGGGTAAAATGTGGATTATTCCCATAATTCTGCTAAGAAAATGACATCATGATACTTTCAGGCAAATGGATGGAAGCAGAAAAAAAGCATCCTGGGTGAAGTAACTAAAATGCAGAAAGCCAAATACAGTATGTATTCACTTTATTAGGAGGTCTCCTAATAGTGGGGGGTAAAGTTCCAATAGGCCATATATTGTAACCAAACTAGTCTTCCACTAAAGAGATTGGTGGCAGTTAATTGAGTTGTTGAGCCAGGGCATGCCACAGAAATTTAGAGAAACACAGGCTGTTGCAAGCCCTGGTTCTGGCACCTGCTTTGATATTCAAATCTCAGTGGAAAGACTGCTTTTACCAGGCCTTCACTGAAGTCAGGGAAGAATTTGCAAGTCCATCTCCTTTTGTTTGTGACAGCTTGTGAAGATCACATCTCTGGATTCACCTCCTTGTGAATTTAACCCATTGTTCTGAGCTGTTTTTACTCTGGCTTAAAAGCTCTCTGCAATAAAAAAGTCAGGCTGCTGCTATGGCTGCTGTGGCTGATCGACTCTAGAATCTCTTAAAAAGTTTCCTGTGTGTTGTGTATTAGTCTATTAATTTTAATCCTCACTCTCAACTCAAGAACCATTCAACTCTGCTGGTGGGCTCAGGCAGATTGGTGCCAGGACATGGGACTTGAGATACAGAGAATCAGTGAAGGACACCGAGGTTGTTGGAGATCTCACATCATTAAATAGAAAGGGGGCAGTGAGTAAATCCAAAACTAAAATTGGGACAAGGCATTAGCCTAGTGTTTTCTGTATGGAACTTAATTAAAGGTAGTCTGTATAAGCAGCAGGAAACTGAGAAAGTTAAACTTTCAGGCTCAGAGAGAAGGAGGTTAGAAAGATGGCAGGCTTCAAGAAAAAAATGATATTATACCATCTGCTCCTCCAGAGGAGTTATATTTCATTCCTGGTGACAGTAATTTCTTGCCAGAAGGAGACTTTGAGGAAGACTTACATCCTAATAAGGTTGCAGAGTTGGAGGAAGAACCAGATCAGTATTACTCTGAGAGATACCATCCAATTCAGGCTGTGCATGTTAAAAAGTGTAAGCCTTGGCAAAAAGAAATTAAAAGACTGTTGTATGGCTTGGAGGAAATAAGAAAAAAATGGAGAATTAACTACTAGGGAAATGAAGCTCAATCTCCCGCTCCAACCCCATCATTGGTTGCAGGATTTGGACTCTCCTCCTGGGAGGGCTATAGTTGCAGTGGCCCAAAGACAGGGGGATCATTTCCTTTGTCCACTGTATGGGCAAAGCTATCCCCTTCTTTACAAGAAGCTAGGCAAAATGGAGAAGATGTAACTGAATTTTATGGTTTTCCTGTTCTGGAGCAACCTGAGGGAGAGGGTAATATGGCAAGAGTCAATGCTCCTATACCTTTTAAACAAATACAAGAATTAAAATCTGCATGCTGCCAATACTGTCCTACAGCACCTTTCATCCAGGCTCTGTTGGAGTCCATATCTACTGAGGCCTTCTGCCTAGGGGACTGGAAACAGTTAGCAAGAACATGCTTATCAGGAGAAGATAATTTATTATGGAAGTCAGAATTTGCAGAGCATTGTCAAGCTACAGCTGAACTTAATCTAGCTCAGGGAATTCCTATAACTTATGACATGCTTGCAGGAGAAGGAATCTACAGGGAAATAGGACAACAATTGGATTTTGATGTGGCCATATATGCTCAGGTAAATACTGCTGCCCAGAGGGCCTGGAATAAACTTCCACAAGCAGGTAGACAGGTGGAGGATTTGTCTAAAATCTGTCAAGGACCTGATGAGTTATTTAAAGATTTTGTGGCAACATTAATGCAAGCAGCAAACAGAGTTGTAAGTGATGAAAAGTCTGGATTATTATTATTATTAGTAGTAGTAGTAGTAGTAGTAGTAAGACTTATGAGAATGCTAACAGTGCTTGCTAAGCAGCCTTGGCACCCATTAGAAAGAAAGGAGATATCTCTGAATATATTAGGTTATGTTCAGACAGTGGGCCGTCTTATACTCAAGAAGTAGGGATGGCTACATCCCTACAGGGGAAATCTATTAAAGACATGTTATTTCAGCAAAAGAAAGACGCAAAGCATAGAGTATCTGAAAATTGTTATGGTTGTGGGCAAATGGTTTATCAAAGAAAAAATTGTCCTGGTGCTAGTAAGAATGAAAGGAGTCAAAATTAACCCGGTCTACGTCCAAGATGTAAAAGAGAAAAGCATTGGGCTAATGAGTGTAAGTCTAATAGAGATGCTGTAGGAAACCCTTTAATACAGGGAAGCTGGAAAGGGGACCAGCATCAGGCCCCACAACAATATTATGGGGCACTACAAGAAAATCCATTCAGGTCCTCTGCAGAGCAACCACAGGTAGCACAGGACTGGACCTCAGTTCCTCTGCTTACACAATATTAACTCCTAAAATGGGGCTGCAAGCCCTACCTATGGGAGTTTATGGTCCATTACCTAGAGGGACTCTGAGACTATTATTAGGAAGAAGTAGTACTACTATGCAGGAAATTTTAGTAGCTCCTGGAGTAATTGATGCTGATTTTGAAGAGGAGATAAAAAATTATGACATACTCTCCAAATGGAATTTCTGTAATAAATCAAGGTCAAAGATTAGCTCAATTAATATTGCTCCCCCAAGTTCAGACAAAAAAATGCAAATAAAAAGGATAGGAGAGGAGATGCAAGTTTTGGATCCTCTGATACTTATTGGGTACAAGCTATTGGTCCCAATTGGCCTGAGCTAGTGTTACAAATTAATGGAAGAAAATTTACAGGCTTGTTGGATACAAGAGCTGATGTCTCTGTCTTAACTGCTGATCAGTGGCCTCTGCTTTGGCCTAAACAATACTCTATTACACAATTATGAGGAATAGGATTGGAAGGATGAGGAAGGACACAAGGGAACTTTTAAACCATACATTATCCCTGGCCTTCCTGTTAATCTGTGGGGTAGAGAAGTGATGACTAATATGAAGGTATACTTTTATAGTCCTAGCAATGCAGTTACCAATCTGATGCTTACTTCAGGATTGGAAAAATCAGCACTAGGCATAGCTCAGCAATTAATATCAATCCCCAAAAAAATTGAAAAAGGGGTTGGGTCATTTTTAGAGGAGGTCACTGAACAACCTGTACCCCATGCAGATCCAATAACATGGAAAGCAGATGATCCTGTGTGGGTGAGTCAGTGGACTCTTTCCCTTGAGAAAATTAAAGACGCTGGGCAGTTAGGACAGGAACAGCTTGATAGCAGCAATATTGCTCCATCACACTCACCTTGGAACTCCCCTATTTTTGTTATAAAAAGGAAGTCAGGGAAATGGAGACATTTACAAGATCTCAGAAAAGTAAATGAGACCACGAAATTAGTGGGAGCCTTACAACCTGAATTGCCTACCCCTTCTGCTATACCTAGAGATACTTTTAAAATTATACTAGATTTAAAAGATTGTTTTTATACTATTCTTCTTCCTCCTCAAGATTGTAAAAGATTTGCTTTTTGGGTGCCATCAGTGAATTTTAAAGAACCTATGAAGAGGTATCATTGGCTTGTATTACTTCAAGGTATGGCAAACAGTCTGACTTTATGTCAAAACTTTGTGGCTCAAGCTGTTTTTAAAACCAGAGATGCATATTCTTGTGTGTATATTATTCATTATATAGATGACATTTTTACTGGCTCATAAAAACGAAGGGATATTATAAAGTGGTTTTACACAGTTAGAACAAGATTTAAAGGATCTAGGTTTAGTTGTTGCACCAGAAAAAGTGCAGAGAAAACCACCCTATTTGTATTTGGGATATAAATTATATCCTCAGACTATTATGCCTCAAAAAAATCAATTAAGGAAATGCAACCTAAAAACTTTAAATGATTTTCAAAAGTTGTTAGGTGATATTAATTGGCTAGGACCCCATTTAAAATTAACTACAGGAGAGCTAAAACCACTTTTTGACATTTTAAAAGGAGAGGCTGATCCTTTGTCAACAAGGGAACATACCAAACCAAAGAAGCTTGTAATGCTTTACAAAAGATAGGATTACCTATTGAAAAGCAACATGTTCAATATATTTATTATTTAAAAGAATTGGGTGCATATATTTTGGCTACTGTTCATAGTCCAACTGCTATATTGTGGCAAGAAGTTCCATTATTATGGTTGCACTTGTCTGTGTCTCCTGTTCGAGTTCTGACACCATATTCTGAAGCAGTGGCTAGTTTAGTTCAAATGGCTCACACAGAACGCCACAAGTATTTTGTTAGAGAGCCTGCCTTAATTGGAGTCCCTTTGACCAAACAGCAAGTAGATTGGTTATTTCAAAATGCAGATTGTTGGACCGTGGCTTTTGCTCATTATTTAGGACGCATTGACAATCATTATCCAAAAGATAAGTTACTGCAATTTGCCAATGAGCATGCTTTTGTGTTTCCTAAAGTAATTAAACAAAAGCCTTAATCCTCAAGTTCCAACCGTATTCACACATGGATCTTCAAATGGAAAAGCTGTATATGTACTACAGGGACAAGCTTTTGTTTTGCAAACATTGCCAGCCTCAGCTCAAGTTGCAGAATTATGAGCTGTTGCCGCAGTCTTTAAAAAATTGGCTTCTACCTCTTTCAACTTGTAAAATAATAGCTGTTATAAAGCTAAAGCCTTCCAAGTCCTGTAGACTGCAGCATATGTTAATACAGCTAATAGACAAATACAAGATCTATTTAGAGAGATTCAACAAAATATTTGCAGCCATGTGCAGCCCTGTTATGTAGGAAATATTAGAGTTCATTCAGGGCTTCCTGGACCTTTCAATTTAGGAAATAATTTTGCAGATCAAGCCACAAATTTGGTTGTATTATCCCAAGAAGAATTGGCTCAAAATTCTCATGCATTACATCATCAAAATAGCAAGAGCTTAATGAAACAATTTAATATTACCAGAGAAGCCGCTAGAGAAATTGTAAGATCATGTTCCTCTTGTCCTGAACATTTTAATGTACCTCATTATGGTGTCAATCCTAGAGGCTTGACTCCCAATCATTTGTAGCAAATGGATGTAACTCGTGCCCCAAAATTTGAGAACTAAAATATGTTCATGTAACAATTGACACTTTTTCAGAATTTATTATGGCAACTCCCTTAACAGGAGAAGGCACCAAACATGTTATCAGTCATTGCTTAAAGTGTTTTGCTGCAATTGATATTCCTTCCATTATAAAAACTGATAATGGCTTGGGATATAGGAGTCTACATTTTCAGCGTTTTTTGCAAAAATGAGTATAAGTCATAAAACTGACATTCCATAGAATGCCCAAGGCCAAGGAATTGTGGACTGAGCCCATGGATCTCTTAAGAACCAATTGCAAAAACTAAAAAGGGGGGAGCTATATCCACAAACACCACAGAATTATATTAATCATGTTCGCTTTATTTTAATTTTTTTGAATGTGGATATACAAGGCCGTTCTGCAGTGGATTCATTGTGGCATCATAATACCAAAGATAATTATGCCCAAGTAAAATGGAAAGATCCAATTAATGGAATATGGCAGGGCCCTGACCCCGTATTAATATGGGGAAGAGGGCATGTTTGTGTTTTTTCACAGGACACAGAAGGAGCAAGGTGGATCCCAGAAAAGCTGGTATGATTTACAGGAGTTGTTCCCCAGAAGGAAGATGGTCCTGCTGTAGACAATTGTAAATTCTGCCCTGACTGAGACTGTAAAGCTGCATTGGGCTTTAGCTCCTGACCTGCTTTTGTTTCATTCTGCTCCTGGGAGAAGACATCATGTGGAGAAACCTCTTATACAATGGACTGGCTTGATTGTTCTGTTAATACGGAAAATTCTCAACAAAATCAGGAAAAATGAAAAAGAGGACTAACTGCGAAACTTGAGTCTGACTCTGGCTTTCAGCAGACCAAAACAAGCTTGCTTTAGAAACTCTTGGGAGGCCCTGTAACTGCGTATGTAAATTTGCTTTTTGTTTTGTTGTTTGGAGATGTTAACAAGATTTAAACTTTAATGTTTCTTGCCTTCAAAGTAAACTAACAAACTGTATTTGTAAGCTTTCAAATGGTTCTAATTGCTGGACAACTTTTTACTATGGTTCCTGTGAATGTTTCTCAGACTTGGTAATTTACACAAGGAGTCATCTGCTAAGTCACCTTTATGGAGTGTTATTTTGGACTTGGCTTGTGATAGGAGATGCGCTCCTATAGGTGGCAACTAAAACCTGCCTGAAGGCCTTTTAGAATGTCAAAGCTGAGCTGATCTGTATAAGATCAAACTCCAGTCTCTACCCTAGCAGAGGTTGGTAATCAATGACATCAATGATGTGTAAAGTTTCTCTGGGATATGTTCAACCCAAGGCATGGAATTCATGTACCAATGACTGGTAAGAATATATCTTACCAGAAAAACAACCTAAGACAGGCATAATCTTCTCCATATCTCTTAAGTTATGGTCATATTTAAAAATAAATAAATAAATAAATAAATAAATAAATAAATAAGGGAGACCTGTTGGGAGCTGTGGATCTGGCAGCTGCTTTGATATTTAAATCTCAGCAGAAAGACTACTTTTACCAGGCCTTCACTGAAGTCAGGGAAGAATTTGCAAGTCCATCTCCTTTTGTTTGTGACAACAGGTGGGATAAATTGTGAAGATCACACCTCTGGATTCACGTCCTTGTGAATTTAACCCATTGTTCTGAGCTGTTTTTACTCTGGCTTAAAAGATCTCTGCAATAAAAAAGGGGCTGATCAAGTCTGGAACCTCTTAAAAAGTCTCCTGTGTGTTGTGTGTTAGTTTATTAATTTTAATCCTCACTCCCAACTCAAGAACTGTTCAATTCTGCAGGTGGGCTCCGGCAACAGGCTGTTGCTATTAAAATATGTTTTTCTCTGCCCTCAATGGATAGATCAGTACCATGTTCTTGGATCCATAGAGATGCTTCCTTCTTTATCAAATGGGATTCCATAAAGAGACACACAGTCCGATATTATGCACAGAGAGAGAACTTAAAAAACCCACCTCTAAATGGAACTTCCCTATAAAATTCTCTCTCTCTTAAGACCTGTGGGGATCTTGCTGAAGAGGAGGTAGGAATAGTGTCATAAGTAAAGAAATTGAGGACACAAGGCGAACTATGCCCTGAGAATCAGGCCGCAGAGGAAGATGATGCACCAGCCTTGGTGAGACCTGATAAGCTAGGGTCAGATGGAAGAGGGAGAGGAACCTCCGCGATCAGGGAAGTTGAGAAAGGACATAGGAGTAGAAGAAGGAGGTGGGTGGGACTGGAAGGAAAAGTGGGAGTGGACAGCAGAAGTGATACAAAGCGAACAAATCATAATGAGTAAATACATAAGAAAATTTGTCTTCACGATGGTGAACTATACAGATCATAAAGACTGATGGCTTCTTCTTGTGGGTTTTGCCATGGTGCCATAAAGATGAACTCAGTTTTCTTTAAGCAAGAGACTGAGACTCTGATCATGTTCCAACTAGGAGATGAACAACCCATACTAGTATTGATGTATTTTAAAGAAAAAAAAAAAATAGTGTGACACATGGGTAGGAATTTGAACCTGTAAGTCATGGAAAAGGAGTGTATATATTATATGTAATTCCCATATAATCAGTAAATATAATATGTAGGCAAATTTTGCAATGACTATTAACATGAAGAAAAGATTCCGCTAAGGAGGGCACAGTAAGACTTTCTAAGGCATGCTTTCCAGAAACTCATTATACAGCAGAGAATCTCAGCCATGAACTAGTATTTACCCAGATACCTCAGCCTGCATGAGCTCAGGTGACACCAGTGAACTAGCATTACTGGCCCTAACACTACATTTAGAGAGTTTGTCTGGAGGACCACAGCAGGAAACACAGCTGCTCTTGGTTCCTAGACATTTAACTTGGGCCCATTTATCTGCCCTGAAGGAACATATTAAAATAGAATCTCAGGACCAGGAGGGTTCCTCAGTGACCACTGAGTAGGACACAGCTGCCAATTCAGCCATGTCAGACAAAGCAACCCTACTAATAGAGGGTTGGCAACACTAGTGTGGAACAACACCAGCTGTTAAATAGTTTACTGCCCCTCAGTTCTCCTTTTACCTACAGGATATTTCTCTTTTTCAGCCAAATGAATCCCAGGAATTGTCTGCTTTCTTCTCTTTTTTCCCCATTAAAGATTTAATACCCCAAGGGACCCTAGACCCTGCTCGAATATTATGTCAATAAGAATG
Source organism: Meriones unguiculatus (assembly GCF_030254825.1). Classification (NCBI taxonomy): domain Eukaryota; kingdom Metazoa; phylum Chordata; class Mammalia; order Rodentia; family Muridae; genus Meriones; species Meriones unguiculatus. The sequence goes on from NW_026843709.1 coordinate 10,728,000, forward strand.
TGAAGGTACATTTAGTGAGTACAGGACTAACTGCTCAGTTCAAAATAAAACCTAGGAAATTTCAGATCCAGGACCACAGTAGGAGAGCACCTTGTCATTTGGTACATTCCCCTTAATCCCACATCACTTTGAAGCTTCCCTACTTAGGAAGCTGCCCAATTAAATAAACATTAAAGTTTCATTTCTTACCTGACATTGTCACAGAGGTAAACAGGAGTAAGGTGTAGAATCTGGATAAAGGGATGAAATAAAGGCTTGTTGGGGTTCACAAGAAAGTATCACTTGTGCACAGGATCAGAGATACTGGACACTGAGGAAAGATTGTTTACTCATCTCCTTGAAAATGTCAAGATACTCTCAGGCACAGATTGGCTGAGAGGCAGAATGATGTCATAAAACAAGTCAAAGCCAGTGAGAGTTTCAGAAGCAAATTATTAAAAGGCCCAAGTGGACAACAATCTTGAGAGAAACGCTGAGAATCCCTAAATGTTTCAATCTGGGCAGCTGAAATCACATAACCCAAGATGACAGTTCATGTGTCCAAGACTCTTATTTCAGGAAAAGAGTCACATATTTCTTTCAAGTGGTCATTAATAAGGTCACTTGTCATGGACATGTGACTTTCACATTATCACAGATTCCATTATTGTTTGTTAAATGCACAGATATGTCCTCAGTCAGTGAATTACTTACTGTGAAAATGCTCCCTGTCCAAGGCAAATCTTTGAACAAAAATATTTGATTACTTACATTTTTACAGAGATCACCCAGAGTGTCATGTCAGCAAGTAGTCATTTTGTTGCAGTCCTTCAGCAGAACTGAGAGCTTTTCAAACTACAAGAAGCAGGTAGAGAGATTTAGACAGATATAGAAATAGCTAGAGAGACAGATTCAGAAATAGAGGGACCAAGCCTGACAAAAACAAAGATAGAAAGTGACAGAGACTAAGAGACAGAGACCCATTCTATCTGGTCACTTTCATTGGCATATCAACCTCAAAGCACACTCTCCTATAATATAATTCCATATAATAACACCATAACTTATAACCCTTCCCTGACATTTGCCTACTGGGGACAAAACATGAAAATAAACAAGCTTGAAGGGACCTTCAATTTAAAACACCAAGAAGTGGAAGAAGATGGAAGGTCTTCTAGGCTAAAAAAACATAGTTATCCAGACATTTTTTTATTCAATACAATGATTGAATTCACAGCAACTTCCAAGGTCTAAAACAGGACTGACGATCTCCTTTGGGGAAAATGTGGAATATTTCTATAACAGTGTATTATTCAGCTAAGAAAATGACATCATGATATTTTCAGGCAAATGGATGGAACAAGGAAATCCTAGGTGAAGTACCTAAAATGCAGAAATACAAATATGGTATGTATTCACTTATTGGTCTCCAAATAGAGGTGTATAAAGTTCCAATAGCCCATCTATTGTGACTAAACCAGTGTCACAATAGGATGAATGGGTAACAGTGAATTCAGTTATTGGACCACGGTATCCTGTGAAATTTTTCAAGAAACCCTGGCTGTTGTTATTAAAATATATTGCTCTCTGCCCTCAACTGATCAATCAGTGCCATATTCTTGGATCCACGGAGATGGGATTCCATAAAGTGAACCACAGTCCAATATTATGCAGAGAGAGAGCTTAAAACACCCAGCTCTAAATGTGATTTCCTTATTAAATTCTTCCTCCACTCAGAGCTCTGGAAAGTCTGCAGGAGAGCAGGCAGGAAGAATATCATAATTAGAGTTAATTGTGGACAAAAGGAATATAATGCCCTGAGAATCAGGCCACAGAGGAAGATGATGCAGCCAGCCTTGAAGAGTCCTGATAAACTAGGGACAGATAAAAGGTGGAGAAGCATCTCACTTATCAGGGAACTAGAGAAAGGGCAAAGGGTTAGAAGAAGGAGGGTAGGTGGTATGGGAAGGAAAAAAGGAGGGGGTAGTAGAGGTGATAAATAGCAAACAAATTGTAATAAATAAATATACAAGAAAAACTGTCATCAAGGGATGAAGTATAGACTTCTTCAGGCCTGATGGATTCCTTGGAGGTGGTTCGAGGGTGCAGCAAAGGCTGAACTCAGTTTTCTTTAATTGTCTTGGCAGTGAGACTTTGATAATGTTCCATTGATTATATGAACAACACATACTTGAACTGGTGTATTTTAAACAACAACAACAAAAAATTAATGTGACACATGGTTATGAATTTGAACCTGCGAGCAATTGAAACAGAGTGTGTTGTATATTATATGAAATTCCCACATAATCAGTAAAAATAATATGTTGACAACTTGTACAATGAATGTGAAAATGGACAAAAGATTCTGCTGAACACTCTAAAGGTAGTGTTAGTCCTGGCACTAACACTACCTTTAGAGTGTTTGTCTGGAGCACCACTGATGTAAACACAGCTACTCTTTTATCCTAGGCATATAGCATGGACCCATTTTTCCGCCCAGGTATAATTGTAAACACGAGGACCAGGAGGGTTTGTCACTGACCACTGAGTAGGACATAGCTTGCTTGAAAGAAAGCCTGAGCAGCCATACATACCTCAATCTGGGCAGCTGATTGCACACAACCCAGTGATGACAGTTCCTATCCAAGATTCTTAGTTCAGGAAGTGTCACTTATTCCTTTCAAGAGGTCATTAATAAAATCACCTACTATGACAGAATAATGCAGTTTTGACATCACAATTAGATTAGCTTGGTGTCATTTGTAGATAGTTTTTAATATTTACTACTGAAATATCTGTTTTGATTAAACAGCAGTTATTCCTAAACCAGCTGGATACCCCAATCACGACACAGAAACTGGGATTTATTTAATTAACCTAGAGCACAATGCTGGGCAATAGTTATTCTATCCTAAACTTCCAAGACCACATAGATTCCTACCATTCAGATTTCACTCATTATGCGTTCTTGTAGTCGTATCTTAGGTATGGTCCATCTCTCCACATGGTTCCAAGAACTCTCCTGCTGATTCTCCACCTCTCCTTCCCTGCTTCTTTGCTTTTCCTCCCTCTATGTGCCTGGATGTCCCACCCTGTCCTCTCCATTGCTCAGCATTGTAGATGGTTGTTTTATTGAAAATACAGAGAACAAATGGTGGCACGTTTACACAAACTTGAGACAGGTGGTGCATAGAATAAGTATTACAGTGAAATTTCTGCATTGAAACCCGAGAGTGGGGGACAGAAATCAGCATTTGATTGAACAAGGGTAAATTATGTACATTCCAAAAGAACATTGTACCAACACTTTATTTTATCTATCTATCTATCCATCTATCTATCTATCTATCTATCTATCTACTCATATATAGTCATACAGTGTTCTGTCTGCATGCCAAAAGAGGGCACCAGATCTCATTATAGATGGTTGTGAGCCAAAGGGTGGTTGCTGCGAATTGAAGAAGGACATCTGTAAGAGTAAAGAATGCTCTTAACCTCTGTGCCACCTGGTCCCAATTTTCTTTAGTTCAAATTCCTTAAATTTGGTGTCATAATAGCATTGTGATATCATAATCACTTTGTGATGTTATAATAATATGATTAAAATCATAATTCCATTGTGATGTCATAATATCATTGTGAAATCACAAATCCATTGGGATGTCATGATATCCCAATGTGACCTAACAATAACATTGTGAAGTCATAATGATAATTATGATGTCATAACAACACTGTAATGTCATATCACTGTGATGTCACTAATGCATTGGGATCTGGTGACAGCAATGTGATGTCATATTATCATTGGGATGGGATAGTAAAATTGTGATGTCATAATACTAATGTGATGTCATCATAGCATTGTGATATGATACCATTGATTATCATAATAGCATTTTGATATCATCGCATTGTGATATCATAATAGCATGGTGATATAATATTATGATGTTATAATACCATTGGAATATCAGAATAGTATTGGGATGTCATCATAGGATTGTGATATCATAATTCCATTCTAATGTCATTATTGCTTTGTGATGTCATAATAGCATAGTGATATCATAATAATTATGTTATGTCATAATTCCATCTTGATTTTGAAATAATATTGTGAGGTCAGAATACCATTGTGAAGTCATAATACCATTGTGATTTCAAAAAGCATTTTAATGATAAAATAATATTGTGATGTCATAATTCCTTTGTAATATTAAATGATATGGTGTCACTGCATTGTGATGTAATAATAGCATGCTGATATAAAAATGGCATTGTGATGGCATAATAGCTTTGTGATGTCATATCATGGTGTCATAATAGCTTTGAAATGTCACACAATTGTGAAGTCATAATACCACTGTGATGTCATCACAGCATCAAGATGTCCTAATATCATTGTAAAGTCATACCGTTGTAAAGTCATATTAGCATTGTAATGTAATTCCATTATGACATCATAACACAATCATGTCATAATAGCATTGTGATGTCATAATATCATTGGGATGTCAAACCACAAGCATTTTGGAATAGGATTGTGATGTCTTAATAGCACTGGGAAGGTATGATGCCATTGTGATATCAAAATATCATTGTTTTGTCCTAATATTATTGTGAAGTCATACAGTTGTGAAGTCATTATACATTTTGATGTTACAATTATTTTGTGATGTCATACTACAGTAACATCATGATGGTTTAATAGCATGGTGATGTCAAAATATCATTGTGAAGTCCTAACACAACTGTGATGTCATAATAGCATTGTTATACCATCATAGCATTGAGATGTCCTATTAACATTATAAAGTCATACAGTTGTGAAGTCATAATAGCATTGTAATGTCATAAATACGTTTTGATATCATAACAGAATCATGTCGTAATAGCATTGTGATGTCATAAGTTCGTGATGTAATAATACCAGTGGGAAGTCTTGACATAATTTTGTTGTCATAGCATATCACAATGTGATATCATTGTGATGTGATAATAGCTTTGTGATATCATCATAGCATTGTGATATCCTAATACCATTGTGAAGTCATCATAGAAATGGAATGTCCTACTATCATTGCAAAGTAATACCTTTGTGACGTCATGATATAATTGTGATGTCATAATAGCATATTGAGGTCATAACCCTATTGTCATGTCATAAGAGCATTGGGATGATATACTAGCATTGGAATGTCATGAATTTTGATGTCATAAGTCCATTGTGATATTATTTTTGCATTGTGATGTCATCATATAATTTTGATGTCATAATAGCATTGTGATGTCACAATAACATTGTGAAGTCATAAAATCATTTTGGAGTCATAACACCATTGTGAAAGCATATAAGCAGTAATGTTATCATAGCATTGTGATGTCATAATAGCATTGTGATGTGATAACACCCTTGGGATATCATCACATTGTAATGTCTTAATAGTATTGATATATCATAATATCATTATCAAGTCAAATAGCATTGTGATGAAATAATACCATTGTGATGTCATGATGGTATTGTGAAGTCATGATAGAATGGTGATGTCCTAAAAGCATTTTGAAATCATACTGAATGTGAAGTTGTGATTTTATAATAGAATTATTTTGTCATAATACCATTGTGATATCATAATGCCATTTTGATGCCATAATAGCACTGTGATATCAAAATTCCATTGTGAAGTCATGCCACGATCATTTCCTAATAGCATTGGGATGTCATGATGAATTTTGAAGCCAAAATGCCAATGTGATGTCATAATAGCTTTGGGATGTCATAATGAATTTTGATGCCAATGTGTTGTCCAAATATCATAGCAATGTGATAACACCATTGTGAAATAATAGCATTGTAATGTCATAATAGCGTTGCGAAGTCATGATGAATTTTGATGTCTTGATGCCATTGTGATGAAATAATAGCATTTAGATGTCATGCATTTGTGATGTTATAATACCTTTTTGAAGTCATAATAGCATTGTAATGTCATAATAACATTATGATGTGCTAATATATTTGTGATATCATAACAAAATTTCATTGGGATGTCATACCACAATCATGTCATAATGCGTCATAATATCATGGTAATGTCATAATACCATTGTGAAGTCATAACACCATTGTGATAACATAATAGCATTGTAATATCATCATGTGATGTCCAAACATCATTGTAAAGTCATACCATTGTGAAGTCATTATAGCATTTTAATGTCATAATTCCATTGTGATGTGGTTCCACAATCATGTTGTAAGAGTATTGTGATACACTAATAGCATTGGGATGTCATGATGAATTTTGATGTTATGATATGTCACAATATTATGGTGATGTCATCATAGCAATGTGATGTTGTATCTTTGTGATGTCATCATAGTATTTTGTTGTCATCATACAATTGTGATAGAATTGTTGAACAATTGTGTCATAATAGCTTTGTGTAATAATACCATTTTGATGTCATCATAACAATGTGATGTCATATTATTATGTCATCATACCATGGTGATATCATCATAGCAATTGTGATGTTATATCACTGTGATATAACTTTGTGATATCATAATATAATTTTGGTATCAAAATTCCATTCTGATGTCATACTACAGTCATATTGTAATACCATTGTGAAGTCGTAATAAATTTGTGATGTTATCATAGCATTGTAATATCGTAACATCATTTTTATGTCATAGCATTGTGAAGTCATCATAGCAGTGCAATGTCATAACTCCATTGTGATGTGCTATTGCAATGGTGTTTAATAGCAATGTGATATCCTAAGAGCATTGGGATGTCATGATGAATTTTGATGTCATGATGCCATCGTGATATCATAATACCATTGTAATGTCATCAAAGCAAAGTGATGTCATATCATTGTGATGTCATAATGGCATTGTGATATGTCATACAGTTGTGCTGACATAATACCATTGTAATATTATAATAGCACTGTGATGTCATATGAGCATTGTGAAGTCATAACACCACTGTGATGTCATAAAGGCACTGTGATTTATTAATATCATTGTGATGTGTTAATAGCATTGAGACCTCATACCATTGCCAAGTCATAAGTTCATTGTGTTGTCATAGTAGCATTGAGAAGTAATGATGAATATTGATGTCATGATGCCATTGTGATGTCATAATACAGTTTTGGTCTCATTATCGAATTGTGATACTATAGCATAAAAGCATGTCGAATCCTAACACCATTATGATAGCATAATAGCATTGTGAAGTCATCATAACATTGAGATGGCCTAATATCATTGTTATGTCATAATTGCATTGAGACCTCATAACACTGCCAAATTATAAGAGCGTCATTTTGTCATAATAGCACTGAGATGTAAAGATTGAATAGTGATATCATGATGACATTGTGATGTCATAATATAATTTTTATGTCATCATAGCATTGTGAGGTCATCATAGCAATGTGGTGTTATATCACTGTGATGTCATAAAAGCATTTTGATGTCCTAATACTATTATGATAGCATAAGAGGAATGTGATGTCATAAAAATTTATGATGTCATAATAGCCCTGTGATTTTTATAACAGCATTGTTATGTCATATCACTGTGTCATAATTGCTCTGTGGTGTTATAGTAGCATGGTGATTTCAAATTAAAATATGAAGTCAATATTCCATTGTGATATCATACCACAATCAGGTCATCATAGGACTGTGATGTCATAGTAGCATGGAGATGTCCATTGTGATGTTCTAATATCATGTGAACTCATATCGTTGTGAAAACATAATCTTATTTTGATATCAAAATTCCATTGTGAAGTCACACCACAGTCATGTATTAATACCTTTGTGATTTCATAATAGCATTGCAATGTAAAAGTAGCGAAATATTGTGATATCATAATAGAATTGTGATGTCCTGATACCATTTTGAAGTCATCCGTTTGTGAAGTCATGAGATAATTGTGATGTCAGAATAGCAGAATACACACAATACAATTTTGTGGTCATCATAGCATTGTGATATCATTATAACATTGTGATGTCATAACAGCATTGTGATGTCATAATAGCATTGTATTGTCATATAAGCATTGTAATGTTATAAAAGCATTGTGATGAAATAACACGATTGTGATGTCATTTTCTTAACTGCATTATACTCTATTAAGGAAATATTGCCCAAGGAGAAATTTTCCCCAAGGAGATTATCAGTCATGTGTTTTAGTCCATGGAAATTACTGGGAATGTAATCATTGTATTGAATGTCAAACTATGCTCTTTTAGCTTCGAAGTCCCTCCGTCTTCTACTTCTCGGGATTTTGAATTGCTTAGTCTCCTAGAAGCTCATATATTTACATGTTTAGTCCATAGTAAGGAAATGTCACGTAAGTGTTATAATGTGTGGCCTTGTTAGATAACATAATTCCTATTGGAGTTATATTACAGGAGGGTGTGCTATGAGGTTAATATGCCAATGAAAGTGACCACACAGAATGGAGTCTCTATCACATTATATCTTTGTTTCTGTCTGTCTAGATCACTCTATTTCTGAATCTGTCCCTCTAACTCTTTCTCTCTGTCTTACTTTCTCTGGATGCTGCATGTGGTTCTGTATATACCTTCAGATCTCCTGAAGGTCTACAGCAATATGACTGCTTGCTGAGATTACATCCTGGATGGTCTTTGTTAAAATATAAGAAAGGTCCCAATTAAGCGATTTTTGTTCAAAGTGTTGCCTTGGTCAGAGAAGATTTTCCCACTAAGTAATTCACTGACTGAGGACATGTCTGTGCTTTTAACAAATACTGGAAACTGTGATAATATGAACACACATGTCAAGCAAGGACCATGACTATTAATGACCTCTTAAAAGAAATATGTGACACTTTTCCTGAACTAAGTCTTAGACACAGGTACTGTCATAAGTGAGTTGTCTGCTTTCAGCTGCCCAGATTGAGGGATGTAGGGCTGCTCAGCCTTTCTCTCAAGCACACTGTCCTCTTGGCCCTTTTTAATAACTGGCTCTTGAAGCACTTACTGAATTTAACCTGTTTTACAGCATCATTCTCCCTCTCAGGCAATCAATGCCTGAGAGAATCTTGAGGTTTCCATGGAGACAAGTAAACAAACTTTAATGTTTATTTAACTGGACAACTTCCTAAGTAGGAAAGTTTGAAAGTGATGTGGGGTTAAGGGTGATGTACAGAATGAAAAGGTGGTCTCCTACTGTGGTCTTAGACCTAAAATTTCCTAGGTTGTGACTTGGAACTGAGCAGTTACTCACGTAGTGACTAAATGTACCTTCACCTTGTATTTGCTATAATAGGCTGACAGGATCTAGGGTTCTATGGGGTAGTGTGTCTTTAAGAAGAGGGAAAAGAGAACGAAGCCAGACAATTCCTGGGACAGGTTTGGGTGAAAATGAGAAAGATCTGTGTACATAAAAGAAGAACTGAAGGGCAATAAACACTTTGACAGCTGGTGATGCTCACACTTGTATTGGAAACCCTCTCATTGTGAGCAGGGTTGCCTTGGCTGACCAGCTCGATTGGTAGCTCTGTCTTACTCAGAGGTCATTGAGAAATCCTCCTGCTCCTGGGGTTTACAGTAAAAACTGGGTCATCAGGAAAGCGAAATGTTTTGGTGTTATATGCCAAGAGGAGCTGTGTTTGCTGCTGTAGTCCTCCAGAAAATCCTCTAAACATAGTGTTAGTTCCAGGACTGCTTTTTCAGAGATGCCATCTGAGCTCATGTGGCCTGAGTTAGCTGGGTAACCAGTAGTTCATGGATAGGAGTCTCTGTTACAAAATGAGTTCCTGGAAACCATGCCTTATAAAGACAATCCCTCCTCTAGTGGAATCATTTCTCCATATTAAAAGTCATTTTAAAAGTTGTCAACATATTATTTTTATTGATTGTATATGAATTTTATATAACATATATTACACTCCTTTTCCATAGCTCTCAGATTCCTACCTGTGGCTTATACTAAAAATTTGTTTTTTTGTAAAATACTTCAATTGAATTATGTGTGTGTTGTTCATATACTAATGGGAATTTGATGACAGTCTCAGTGCCACGGCCCTTAAAGAAAACGGAGTTCATCCTTGCTGAACCCTGGCACCACCACCAAGAAGCCATCAGTTCTGAAGAGCTCTATATTTCATCACCTTGTTCACAGTTTTTCTTTTGTGTTTATTTATTATGATGTATTCACTTGGTATCCCATCTGCTGCATCCTCCCTCTTCTCCTTCCAATTCCATCCAGCATCCTCCTTCTACCCCTATACACTTTTTGCAGTTCCCTGATAAGAGTGATCCTCCTCCCCCTTTTATTAGATCCTAGCTTATCAGGTCTCTTCAAGGCTGGCTGCATCATCTTCCTCTGTGGCCTGATTCTCAGGGCATTGTTCCCTTTGTGTCTTCAATTTTCTCTTCTTAGGATACTCTTCCTGCCTTCCATCTTGCAGGATTCCCAGAGCTCTGGGGGGGAGGGAGAATTCCATTTAGTGCTGGGTGTTTTAAGATCTGTCTCTGCATAATATCAGACTATGGGTCTCTGTATGCAATCCCATTTAATGCAGAAGGAAGCATCTCTGTAGATCCAAGAGGATGGCACTCACCTATCAGTTGAGGGCTGAGAACCAACATATTTTAATAACAGACTAGGAGCTTGAAAATTTTTGTAGGATGCCCTGGCTCAAAAACTCAATTCACTGCCACCCAATCTCCCTAGTGGAAGACTGGTTTAGACACAGTAGATGGGCTACCGAAACTTTATACCCCAATATAATGAGACTCTTAATATGTGAATACATTCCATATTTTCTTTCAGCATTTTAGTTGCTTCATTCAGAGTGATATTTCCTGGGTTCATCCATTTACCTGAAAATGTCATGATGTCTTTTTCTTAGCTGAAGAATACTCTGTTATGGAAATATTCTATATTTTCCCTAAAGGAGATTGTCAGTCCTGTTCTTTAGAACTTGGAACTTTCTGGTACTTTAATTATTGTATTGAATGACAAACTTTCAGGATAACTATGTTCTTTTAGCATAAAAGTCCCTCCAACTTCTTCCACTGTCTGATGATTTGAATTGAAATGTCTATGTGGAACTGATCTATTTAGATGTTGAATCCCCAGTGAGGAAATGTCTGGTATGGGTTACAAGGTATGGCCTTGTTAGATAATATAATTCCTATTGAAGTTATAGTATAGGAGTGTGTGCATTGAAGTTGATATGCCAATTAAAGGGACCACACAGCATGGAGTCACTGTCTCTTGGTCTTGTCCCTTTATATATTTGTTTCTGTCTTTCTCAGTCTCTCTATTTCTGAATCTGTCTCTCTAGGTCTTATCTATCTATCCCTGTCTCTATCAGTCTCCTTCTTTCAGCCTGATGCTTATGGTTTTGGATGAAAAGCTCTCAGTTGTGCTGAAGGATTACAACATGATGATTGCTTCCTGACATGACATCATTAATGGTCTCAGTAAAAATGTAAGAAAGGTCCCAATTAAATGCTTTTTGTTCAAACATTTGCCTTGGTCAGGGAGCATTTTCAGAGTAAATAATTCAATGAGGACATATGTGTGCATTTAACAAATAATCACTGAATCTTTGAAAATGTGAAAGTCACACATCAAGGACATGTGAGTTTATTAATGAACAGTTGAAAGACACATGTGACACTTTTCCTGATCTTAAGAGTCTTGGACACAGAAACTGTCATCTCTGCTTTGTGTGCTTTCAGTTGCCCAGATTGATGCATTAGGGCTGCTTAGCTTTTCTCTCAAGCAGGCTGTCCCCTTAGCCATTTTAATAACTGGCTCCTAAAACACTTACTGAATTTAACCTGTTTCATGACATCATGCTCCCTCTTAGCCAATCAGCACTTGAGAGAATCTTGAGGTTTCCATAGAGATAAGTAAAGAAACTTTCCTCAATGTCCAGTATCTCTGATCCTGTGCACACTTGACTCTTTCTTGTGAATCCCAACAAGCCTTTATCTCATCCCGTTATCCAGATCCTATACCTTTACTCCTGTTTACCTCTGTGACAATGTCAGAAAGGAAATGAAACTCTAGGGTTTATTTAAATGGTCAGCTTCCTTAGTAGGGAAGCTTAAAAGTGATGTAAGATTAAGGGTAGTGTATAGAATGACAAGGTGGTCTCCTTCTTTGCTCTTGGATCTGAAATTTCCTAAGCTGTGACTTTGAACTGAGCAGTTACTTGTGTACTGACTACATGTCCCTTCACATTCTTATTGATATAATAGGCTGGCAGGGTCTAGGGGTCACTGGGGAATTGAGTCTTTAAAAGCAGGAAAGGAGAAGGTAAACTGACCAGTCCTACTGGATAGTTGAACAGTGTCTACCTGAAAAAGGGAGTGGACATGGGGAGACAGAGATGCAAAGAATGGACAAAAGACAGATCAAGTCTCACTTTACTGAATGTGCAATCAACACTTATAAAGCAAAGGGTATAAGCAATTTTTTTCATAGTAGCAACTTGTCTGTGCCCCTTGGCAGTGTATCTAGGACTTCACTCAAGGTTACACAAAGTTTTCTGTCTGGTTCCAAAGGTTGAAGGGAGTCTGCTTTCTACTTCTCAGGCTCAGAATGCCCTGGTTGCAGAGACTACCAAGGACAGTCTCTGAGACATGGAACTTAGATAATACCTGCATTTGACAAGGTCAGGAGGAAGAATTCCAATTAACAAGCATTTGACAAGGTCAGGAGGAAGAATTCTAACAAACTCCTTCAGTTCTCCCTTTTTTGTTTTATGGAAAGCCTGTCTTAGTTTGCTGAAATGTATATTTTTTCCTTACTTGTCATCAAGGTCTTGGATGTGATTTTTATGAGCCTCTGTCTTAGGTTGGAAAAACCACAATTTTACTCTTACACATCATTGAGTGATCTCCATATCAAATGGGGTTGTTAGAGATCTTTAACTTAAATTCATGTATCTGAACTTGCATGCATTGAATTTGTTGAAGAAGGAACTGTAACACACAAGGAATGCAGGCACAGGCCAACAAAATCATACCCGCCAGTCTGGCAAGAGTCAGTCCCAAATTAAGCACAGAGTCAAAGGATGGAAAGCACATCCAAAGGCAAGTAAATATAACCCAGGCTGTATTTGCCTAGGTTTATTGGCAGATTCTATGTCATGGATCTTATTTCTCAAAATTAACATGTCCAAAGAGAAGTTTTTCCTAGACCAAATACAAGCAAGGTAATTCTGAACCTGAGTCCAACTAAATTTTGTTTCATCATACCAAGTATCAGAAACCCTAACAGGAATCATAAAAAAAAATCAAGTCGCTTAACAACTAGTACTGAAAGAGCATTATTATCGGCACTAAAAAATTAGTAAGATTGGAATATACACATGGAATTGAATAGATATAATTGTTCTTAAAATGTCTTACTGCAATGTTTCCAATTAGCAGTAAATAAGGAGGATTAACACATGCCCAAACAGAAGTATACTTGGTTAATTTAGTAAAGCTCCTTGCATTCCCAGAGAGAATGCCTATATATCCCAACACATCTCCAATTTCCATACATAGTTTTGGCAATTTTTATTTGAAGTCCTTCAAAGTCCTGCACTAACAGCTGTTTCTAAAACAAAGGAATTTTGACTGCCTTTACCCAGGAGCCAAGTTCTTACTACCCTTAATGATAGACCAGTCCAGTCCATGATTGTAAATGCAGAGTCATTGTCTTAGGAGTAGATGGTGAGCATGTCTCTAATGCATCATGTCCAAGGAACCATCAGTTGAGGACAAATGCATTGATCCCCTTTCTCACAGGGTTTGTAACTCACTGGAGATGTAAGACTGTCATTCTTAACTCCTGTAGGAAGGGACAATAATATCCCGCCAGTGTTCCATTTTGCCTGGTTGTAAAGGGAGGCTTGAGCTGCCACCTTTAGAGTAGTTGGTATTCTGATGTATGACCTGGCCAGGGGAGACTGGTAAACCATCCTGATGAATACTCTCTCTGGTAAGTAAGGAGAATGACCTCTTCCTAGTCGTAAAAAGTTATGAGTCTGTTTTACTTGTGTTCCTTCAAAAGCAAGAAAACCCAGTAACCAAATGTTGTTGACATAACAAGGACTTCTGGATCATCCCAGGAAACTGGATATAGTAGTGGTGGATTAGAAACATTCACCCAATAAACAGTCATCTTGACTGGAGGGGCCTTTATTGACACCATTATCATTGTCAGGAGTAAATTCCTCATCTACTTGTCACACCAGATGTTCCAGTAGCCATTGAGCTGTGTCATTTTCCTTGTCCTCATATGAGTACAGTGTCAGGTCCATGCCATTCATTTCTTAAAGGATCCCTTCCATTTTATTTTAACAAAAGTTTACTTGGTTTCTGTATGCCAAAACCTATCTGGTTCAGATTTACCATGCGTATCCAAAAAAGAACATGATAAAAATGTTTTTTTACGTGTCCAGAAGATTAGCTCCCCCTTCTCTGTTTTCTGCAAATGAATCTTAATTGGTTAGTGAGCATGTTCTACAATCCCTTGTCCTTGATGATTATTTTACTTATATGAGAAACTTGAAACTGTTGACAAGATCTTTTAAAAGTTTTGCTATTATATCATGTTCCATTGTCAGTTTAAAATAGCTTAGAAATTCCTAGAATATTGAAAGCAAGTAGACAACGAGCAATAACATTCTTTGTGGCTTTTCCTGGTTGAGGAGTGGCAAAAATAAATGCAGAATAGGTATCTATGCAAACATGTACATATTTTAATTGTTAAAATTCAGGAATATTAGTAATATCCAGTTTTCAAATCTGAATTGGAGCCAATCCTGTAGGATTTACTCCCAAATGAGGAACAGCCTGAAATTGAGCACAAGTACTGCAATACTATGGGCGTGTTCCTTAGTCAATCTATATTTAAGTCTCAAGATTTGACTATTAAGATGATGCTTGTTATGGGCATTCTGTGCTTTTTTTTATCTATGAACAATAAACTTTGGTGATTTCATCTGCCAATGCATTCCCTTTAGACAGGGGTCCTGTCAATTAGAATGAGTCCTCAATTGTCCTATAAGAAGTTGAAACATTTCTTTTGTATCAAATTTTGAATTTGTAAAAATTAAATTCCAGCAGGAGAAGAAGATGTCTGAATTTGACCTGCAGTCACTAACCTAGGCAAACACTGAGCTACATATGCACTATCTGTAAACATGTTCAAAGACTACTTATTAAAACTTTGAAACACCGTCAATACTACAGATATCTCTGCTGTTTGCACAGATGTGTTAGACACTTGAGAAGATGTTGTTTTACTTTGATAAGCATAGGCAGCAACACCAGATAATGAACCATCAGTAAATACAGTTAAACTATCAACAATTGGGCTAACTTATGTTTTAAATAGAAAAATTATAGGTTGCATCTATAAAAACTGAATGAATTTGTTGTTTGTGTCTCAACAGGTTTGACTCTGCCATAATAAGCTTACATATGTTAAAATGCCATATTTATCAGACCTCTGACAAGTCTGAGGGCAAGCATATTTGAGTAACTCTTTGTCTATATTTATCATCTTCTGAAAACTGCATCCTATAAAATAGGATGTGATAATCTCAATTTTGGCATTTTTTAAATGTATGTTTTAGAACCAAATTTTAGGTAGATATAAATAGGCAAACTTTCTGGCTACCCATTTCAGATTCAACCTTAAAAAAAAAAAAACTAAACAAAGAAACTAGCTAAAATTCAATCTTTATCAACTATAATCTTTAGCATAACTTTAAATCTGCTCTTTAAAAAAAAATCAAAGCAAAACTTTTAAATAAACAATTTATAAAGAGGCTGACAAACCTTATTAATCCTACCATATTGTATTAAAACTTAACAGCAAAAAATTAAAGGACAATAGTTTTATTTAATATTAAACAGAAAACTAAATTTAGCCTGTAGCCCTCAGCAAAAATAGACTATTCCGGCTGTACTATATCTACAGACCAGTAAAAATCAGCATTAAATCATTTATTTAGGGACTGGTAGCTAGGCATATATTTTATAGAATGGTTAAGAATGATCTGAATATAACCATACACAATCCTGCTCTAGCATGGAACTGTAGTCTTTTTTTTTTTTTCTGTAAAAGAGCATAAGCAAACATTTTGCACTTAAGAATCTCCAGACTTTTTAAATGAAGAACAGCATATTTTATAGATTTTTTTACATGATATATTGTAATAACTTCAATTTTTGATTAATTGGCTTAAAAAGCATATTTTGGTTTTAATTGGTAAAATTAATTAAAATACATACTAAGCTTTTTTATTTCCCTCAAAAGGTTGAGAAACTGTTTTAAGTTCTTTGTTAGACTTCCCAAGGATTACTTTTTTAAAACACCCCAGAATACCCAAATACCAGGACTTAACCAGCCCCTACTGGACACATGTCCCACAGATTCCAGAAGGATTGTACCCCATCATGGGTCCCCTCCTCACACATAGATTCTAGAGGAGCAGATGCCCATGGCCCTTTCCAAAGCTTCCAGATGGAGAGCAGGCTCCATCAGCCTTGTTACTACACAGAACACGGTCCCAGCGATCCTCTCTCCTGGTTCCAAAAGGAATAGAACCTTCATGGGCTCTTTCCTGGGAATTGGAGCATCCTCCATATTCATCATCAATGAGATTGGAAACTCTCCAAGTTTTCCAGACCTAGTGGGCAAACCAAAATCAGAAGCTACACAGAAGCCTGCAGACAAAAACAAAATAAAACAAAACAACAAAAGAAATAGGGACAAAGCCAAAAAACAAGGGAGGTACCTGCTTTTTAAACATTTAAATATTTTTTTAAAACCTGTTTTTGTAATATTAATAAAAAACATCCTCTTTATTAGTGAAATCATAAATCACATTTATAGTTTTAAAAGTCAAAATCAGACTTTAAATTTTACCAGGGCAAACAATCCAATTTTATTATTATTATTAGTTTGTAATTGACAATCTTCATTTACAAACTAAGGTGGATAAGAATGTTTCTCCCAATTCCATGCATTTATTAGAATTGACTTTAAAGTCTTCATTAACATCTCTTGCTATTTCTCTGCCACATGATATCATTGCTTGCCTTCCTTGTTTCTTCCTCCATGCTATGGGCAGTTGTTGTGAAGCACAGTTTTTCTTAGGCATTCAGAGCTCCAAACATCAGTGTTTCTCACATTGCCTCTTGTTTTCAAAGTCCCTTGTTCAGAGGCAAACTGACCAGTCCTGTGGGCTATTCGAACACCATCCACTGGAAAGAGGGATTATAAATGGGGGAACAGAGATGCAAAGAATGGAGACAAGACAGGTTCCTGAT
This sequence comes from Meriones unguiculatus, assembly GCF_030254825.1. Taxonomy (NCBI): domain Eukaryota; kingdom Metazoa; phylum Chordata; class Mammalia; order Rodentia; family Muridae; genus Meriones; species Meriones unguiculatus. Next base: position 10,745,341 of record NW_026843709.1, read on the forward strand.
CAAGTCTCAATTTATTGAACGTGTAAACAACACTTATAAAGTAAAGGGTACAAGCAAAAAAAAAAAAAAATTCACAATAGAATCACATCTGTGCCATCTGGCAAGGTGTCCAGGAATTTGCTCCAGTTTACACAAAGTTTGCTGTCTAGTATCCAAGCTTTCAGAGAGTTTGCTATCTACTTCTCAGGCTCAGAAAACCCAACATGCAGAGATCGCCAAGGAAAGTCTCTGTGACAGAAAACTTAGATAAGACTTGTGCATCTGCCAAGCCCAGGAGGCAGAATTCAAATTACCAAATTCTTTCAGAAACCAGATAATTCCTGGGACTGGTTTGGCTGAAAAAGAGAAAATCTACAAGTGTAAAAGGATAAATGAGGGGAAATAAACTACTTGAAAGCCGGTTCTTTTCCTTACTAGTGTTGCGAAACCTCTGTGAGCAGGGTTGCCTTGGTTGACCTGGCTGGATGGGCAGCCAAGTCCTACTCAGTGGTCAGTGAGGAACCCTACTGGTTCTGGTGTTTACACTTAAAATTGGGCCTTCAGGACAGTGAAATGCATCCATATTATATGCCTAGGACACAAGAGCTACTGTGTTTCCTGCTGTGGTCCTCCAGACAAACCCTCTAAATGTAGTGATAGTTGCAGGACTGCTTGCTCAGATGTGCCACTTGAAGTCTTAGGGTCTGAGGTAGCTGCATAACCACTAGTTCATTGCTAGGATTCTCTGCAAAGATTTATTTGCAGAGAATCCTAGCAATTTCTGGAAAGCATGCCTTACAAATCAAACTCTGCCCCTCTTTAACAGAATATTTTCTCCAGTTTAAAAGTCATTGTAAAAGTTGTCAAAATATTATTTTTATTGCTTATGTGGAAATTTGATTACATTCATTTTCCATTGCTCCCACATTCAAATTCCTACCCATGTGCAACTCTGAATTATTTTTAAATACATCAATTGAAATATGTGTTGTTCATCTAAACATTGGCACATGATCAGAGTCTCAGTGCCAAGTCTTTTAGAGAAAATACAAATCATCCCTGTTGCATGCTGGCACCAACCCAAGAAGAAGACACCGGTCCTGATGAGTTCTATACTTCATAATTTGATCAAAGTTTATTACGTATATATTTATTATGATTTGTTCACATTGTATCTCCTCTGCTGCCCCCTCTCTCTATCCCTTCCAGTCCCACTCACCCTCCTTCTTGTACTGCTATGCTCTTTCTTTAGTTCCCTGATAGCGGAGGTCCTCCTCCACCTTCTAATTGACCCTAGTTTATCTGGTGTCAGCAAGGCTCGCTGCATCATCTTCCTCTGCCTTCTGTGGCATGATTCTCAGAGCACTGTTCTCCTTGTGTCCTTAATTATCTTTACTTATGACACTTTTTGGCCTCCTCTCCTGCAGGCTTCCCAGAGCTCTGAGTGGAGGGAGAATTCCATAGGTAAATTCCATTAGGAGCTATGTGTTGTAAGGACTCTCTCTGCATATCATAGGAGTATGGGTCTCTGTATGCAATCCCATCTGATGGAAAAGGAAGCATCTCTGTGGAAACAGGGACATGGCACTCATCTAACAAATGTGGGCAGAGTGCAAAATATTTTAAAAATAACAGACTTGGTTGCTTCAAAATTTCTGTAGCATGCCCTGAGCCAACAACTCAATTAACTGACACCTAATCCCAGTAGTGGAAAACTGATTTTTTTCACAATACATAGCCTTTTGGAATTTTTTCCCACAGTTTTAAAAGACATCCTAATAAGTAAATACATACCATATTTGTCTTTCTGCTGTTTAGGTACTTCACCCAGGATGATTTTTCCTGGTTCCAACCATTTGCCTGAAAACATGATGATGTCATTTTCTTAAATGAATAATACTCCATTATGGAAATAATCCACATTTTTCCCAAAGGAGATTGTCAGTCCTGTTCTTTAGTCCTTGGAACTTGTTGGGACTTTAATGGAATGACACACTTTCATGATATCTATGTTCTTTTAGCCTAGCAGTCCCTCCATCTGATCTTACTTCTTGGTGATTTAAATTGTAAATCCCCTTGAAGCTCATCTATTTACATGTTTAGTCCCCAGTGGAGAAATATCTGGGAAGGGTTAGGTGTATGGCTTTTTTAGATAATATGATTTCTTTTGTTTCCCTAATTTCTTTTTCAGCCCTTTTGTCTTTTGTATACAGGAGAGCTACTGATTTTTTTTTTTTAGTTAATTTTGTATCCAGTCACTATCCCAAAGGTGTATATCAGCTGTAGGAGTTCCCATGTAGAATTTTGGGGGTCAATGAGGTATACTATCATATCATGTGTAAATAGTGATACTTAGACTTCTTTGTTTCACATTTCTATCCCTTGATATTCTTCAATCATTTTATTGCCCTAGTAAGGACTTCCAGAACTATGTTGAAGAGATATGGAAACAGTGGGCCACCTTTCCTTGTCCTGATTTCAGTGGGATTGCTTTGTGTTTCTCTCAGTTTAGTTTCATGTTGAATATAGGCTTGCTGTATGTTGCCTTTACTGTACTTAGATGTATGCCTTGTATCCCTGATCTCTCCAATGCTTTAAACATGAAGGGAGGTTGAATTTTGTCAAATGCTTTTTCAGTATCTAAAGAGATTATCATGTGTTTTTTTTTATTATTTTCTTTCAGTTTGTTAATATGGTGGATCATATTGATGGATTTCTCTGTATTGAACCACCCTTGCATATCTGGGATGAAGCGTACTTGCTCATAGTGGATGATATCTTTGATGTGTTCTTGTATTTGGTCAAAGACATGAAGTACCTCAGTATGACCCTAACCAAGCAAGTCAAAGACTTGTATGAAAATAAATCAAATCCCTGAAGAAAGAATTAGAAGAAAATATCAGACAATGTAAAGAGCTTCCATAGTCATGACTAGCAGGATTAACATAGTAAATGGCCATCTTACCAAAAGCAAACTACATATTTAATGCAATTCCCATCAAATTACCAACACAATTATTTACAATACTTGAAAGTAAAATTCTCAACTTCATACAGAAACAAAAAACCCAGATTTGCTAAAACAATCCTCTACAATAAAAGGTCTTTAGGAGATATCTCCATCCTTCAATTCAAGCTCTACTATAGAGAAACATTAATAAAAACTGCCCGGTACTGGGAGAGAAACAGAATGGTGGATCAGTGGAAAAAAACAGAGGACCCAGAAATGAATCCACACACATATGGACACCTGAGTTTTGACAATGATGCAAAACCCATACAATGTAAAAAAGAGCATCTTCAACAAATGGTGGTGGTTTAACTGGATGTCTACATGTAGAAAAATGCAAGTATTTTCATTTTTATCACCCTGCACAAAACTATAGTCCAAGTGCATCAAAGATCTCAAGACAAAACCAGACACATTAAATCGGTTAAAAGAACAAGTGAGGGTGAGTATTGAACTCATTGGCACAAAAGACAACATCCTGAACAGAAGCCCTACAGCACAGGTTCTAAAAACAATAATCAGTAAATGGGATCACATGAAACTGAAAAGCTTCTGTAAAGCAAAGGACAGTGTTATCAAAACAAATGAACACATACAGATTGGGAAAAAATCTTTACCAAGCCTCTATGTGAAAGAGGGCTAATATCCAGTATATATAAAGAACTAAAGAAGTTGAAAAGCAACAAATCAAGTTATCCAATTAAAAAATGGGGAACAGAGCTAAACAGAAAATTCTCAATATAGGAATATTGAATGGCAGAGAAATTCTTAAAGAAATGCTCAATGTCATTAGCCATCAGGGAATTACAAATCAAAACAACCCTGAGATTTCACCTTACACCAATCAGAATAGCCAAGATCAAAACTCAAGTGACAACAAGTGCTGATGAGAAGGTGGAGAAAGGAGAAAACTTCTCTACTGCTGGTGGGAATGTAAACTTGTACAACTACTGTGGAAATCAATCTGTCTCTTTCTCAGACAAATAGGTATAGTGTTTCCACAATATCCAGCTATACCTTTCCTAGGCACGTATCCAAAAGATTCTCAAGTACACAATAAGGACATTTGCTCAACCATGTTTGTAGCAGCTTTATTTTTAATAGCTAGAACCTAGACACAATACAGATGCCACCCCATGAAAATTTGATACAGAAATTGTGGTACATCTACACAATGGAATATTACTCAGCAATAAAAAAAAAGGAAATCATGAAATTTGTGGGTAAATTTTGGGAAATGTAAAAGATCATTTTGAGTAAGCTACCCAGAAGCATCAAGACACACATGGGATACACTCACTCATATAGACATATAATATAAACCAACTAAAATCTGCAAACCTAAAGAAACTAATCAAATAGGAGGACTCTGGCTAAAATGCTCAATCCCCATACTGAAAGCAAAAAGGATGAACATCAGAAGAAGGAGAAAACAGGGAACAAGTTAGGAGCCTGCCACAGTGGGCCACTAAAAGACTCTGCCCTGCAGACTATCAAAGCAGATGATAAGATTTATGGTCAACTGTTGGGCAGAGTGCATGTACTCTAGTGATATATGAGAGAAATTATAAGATTTAGAGAGGCCAGGAACTCCACAAAGAGAACAACAGAACCAAAAAATCTGAGCACAGGGGTCTTTCAAGAGACTCATCCTCTAATCACATACCATGCATGGGGATAACCTAGGACCCTGAACATATGTAGATCATGGCAATTCAGGGTCCAAGTGGATTCCATAATAATGGGAACATGCACTGCCTCTGACATGATGTGATTGGCCTGCTCTTGGATAACTTCACCATGTTGAGGGTGCAGGCTTACCAGGTCAATGAGAAAGACAATGAAGCCACTCCTGAATGGATTGGAAAGATTAGGATCAGAAGGAAGGAGAGGAAGACCTCCCTATCAGTGGAGTTGGGGAGGGGCATGCGTGTACAAGTGGGGTGGGAAAATGGGGTTGGAAGGGATAGGGGTTATGGGGGTATACTACGTGAATAAAGTGTAAATGATAAAAATTAAAATAAAAATATAAAAAATATAATTCCTTTCAGAGTTATATTATAGCAGCATACTGTTTTGATGATATGGCAATGAAAGTGATCAAAAAGATGGATTCTCTGTATCATTCACTTTGTATCTTTGTTTTTGTTGGTCTTAGTCTCTATTTCTGCATGTGTCTCTCTAGCTCTCTCTCTCTCTGTCTGTCTCTTTCAGGCTCCCTTTCTCTGACCGCCACTTGTGGTTCAATATGAACAGCTATCAGTTCTGCTTAAGGACTACAACAAGATGACTGCTTGCTGAAGTGACATCCTGGATGGTCTCTGTAAAAATATAAGCAAGGTCCCAATTGAAAACCTATGTTCAAAGAGTTTCCTTGGACAGGGAGCATTTTTCCAGTAAATATTGTCATGACAGAGGACATGTCTGTGCATTTAACAAACTATAATGGAATCTGTGATAATGTCAAAGTCACATGTCAAGGACATGTGATGTTAATAATGACCATTTGAAAGAAATATGTTATACTTTTCCTGAAATAAGAGTCTTGGATGCAGGATCTTTCATCTATGGGTTGTGCTTTCAGCTGCCCATATTTAGGCACGTAGGGTTGCTAAGCATTTTTCACATGTCTGATGTTCACATGTCCATTTTAATAGATGGCTCCTGAAACTCTTACTGTCTTACACCTGTTGCATGACATCAATATCCCTCTCAGCCTATCAGTACCTGAGAAAATTCTGAGGTTTTCGTGGAGATAAGTAAACCAACTTTGCTCAGTGTCCAGTATCTCTGATCCTGTATACATGTGACTTTTTTTTGTGAAATCCAAGAGGCCTTTATCTCATCCATTTATCCAGAACCCACACTTTTACTCCTGTTTACCTCTGTCACAATTTCAGGTAGAAAATGAATCTTTAATGTTTACTTAATAGTATAGCTTCCAAAGTAGGGAACCTTCAAATTGATGTAGGATTAAGAGGAATGTACTGAATGACAAGGTGTTCCCCTACTGTGGTATTTGATCTGAAATTTCCTAGGTTTTGACTTTGAACTGAACAGTTACCCATAATCTCACTACATATACCTTCACATTCTTATTGATATAATAGGTTGGCAGGGTCTATGGTTCCCTGGGGTATTGAGTCTTTAAGAGCAGGGAAAAGAGAAGAAAACTATATAATTCCTGGGATTGGTTTGTCTGAAACAGAGAAAGATAGTTACTATAAAAGGAGAACTGAGAGCCAATAAATTATTTGACAGCTGGAGCTTTTCCACATTAGTGTTGGCAACTCTCCGTGAGAGGTTTGTCTTGGTTGACCTGCCAAGAACAGCAGCTCTGTCCTACTCAGTGATCAGTGAGCAATCCTCTCGGTCCTAGGGTTTATTGTTAAAACTGGGCATACAGAACAGGGAATTGTGTCCTCATTATATACCTAGGACATAAAGTGAGCTGTGTTTCCTGATGTGGTCCTCCAACATCAGTCTGAACATAGTGTTAGTGCCAGGACTGCTCACTGGATATGTGGTAACTGGTTAATGACTTCTTCAAGGCTATGATTCTCTGCTACATAATGATTTCCTTGAAATCATGCCTTACAAAGTCAAACTACACCCTCTTTTAACAGAATCTTTTCTCCATATTAAAAGTCATTGTAAAAGTTGTCAACATGTTATTTTTGTTGGGTATGTGGGAATTGGATAATTGAATACAATATACATTACACTCATTGTTCATAGTTTCAAATTTCTACCATTTGTCACACTAACGCTTTTTCTTTAAAACACTTCAATTTTAGTATGTGTTGTTCACATACTGATTGGAAATGGTAAGAGTCTCACTGGCCAACTCCCTTAAAAAAACTGAGTTCATTCTTGCTGCACCCTTGTACCAAACACAAGAAGAAGCCATCAAGTCCTCAAGATATTTATACTTCAACACCTTGATCTAAGTTGGTCTTATGTGTTTATTTATTACGATTTTTCACTTTGTATCCCCTCTGCTGCCCGCTCCTATTCTTCATCCAGTCCTACCCAGCCTCCTTCTTCTATCCCTATGCCCTTTCTCTAGTTCCTTGATTGGGGAGATCCTCCTTCCACTTCTATTTTACCCTAGCTTATCAGATCTCATCTAGTCAGGCTGCATCATCTTCCTCTGTGGCCTGATTCTCAGGGCATTGTTCTCCTGTGTGTTCAACTCTGTGTAGTTATGACACTCTTCCTGCCTCTTTCCCTACAGGCTTCCCAGAGATCTGAGGAAAGGAAAAATTCCATAGGGAAATCCCATATAGAGTTGGGTGTTTAAGTTTTCTCTCTGCATAAAATTGGTCTGTTGGTCTCTGTATGCTTGCTGATTTGATACAGAAGGAAACATCTCTGTGGATCCAAAAACATGGCCCCGATCTGTCAGGTGAGAGCAGAGAGCAACATATTTTTTAATAACAATAGCCTGGGTTGCTTGAAAATTTCTGGAGGATGCCCAGGCCCAACAACTCAATTAACTGCCACCCAATTCCACTAGTGGAACACTTGTTTGGTTCCAATAGATGGCCTATTGGAACTTTATCTCCCACTATTAGGAGTCCTCCTAATAAGTAAATACATGCCATATTTTTCTTTCTGCATTTTAGTTACTTCACCCAGGATGATATTTCCTGGTTCCATCCATTTTGCTAAAAATAAAATGATGTCATTTTCTTATCTGAATAATATTCCCTATGGAAATATTTCACATTTTCCCCAAGGAGATTATCAGTGCTGTTCTTTACTCCTTTGAAGTTTCTAGGAATTAAATCATTTTATTGAATGAAAGACTATCAGCATAAGTATGGTTTTTGTTTTGTTTTGTCTAGAAGTCCCTCCATTTTCTTCTAATTCCAGTTTTTTTTTTTTTTTTTTTTTTTTTTTTTTTTTTTTTTTTAATTGCAATGTCCCCTTGAAACTAATCTATTTACAGATTTAGTCCCCAGTGAGGAAATGTCTGGAAGGGTTAGGAGGTATGGCCTTGTTAAATAATATAATCCTATTGGAATTATATTATAGGAGAGTGTGCTTTGAGATTGATATGCCAATGATTGTGGCCAGACGGAATGGAGTCTCTCCCTCTCAGTCTATCATTTTATATCTTTGTTTCAGTTGGTCTTGGTCTCTCTATTTCTGAAAATGTCTCTCTAGCTCTTTCTCTCTCAGCCTATCTCTCTCTGCTTGATGCTTGTGATTCAGTATAAAAAGCTCTTACATCTGCTGAAGGACAACAACAAGATGACTAAATGCTAACATGACATCTTGGAAGATCTCTGTAAAAATATGTGCAAGGACACAATTAAAAACTTTCTTTTCTAAGATTTGCCTTGGTAAGGGAGTGTTTTCCCAGAAAGTAATTCACTGACTGAGAACATATCTGTGCATTTAACAAATGATACTGGAATCTGTGATAATTTGAAAGTCAAATGTCAAGGACCCATGACATTATTAATGACCTCTAGAAAGAAATATGTGACACTTTTGCTGAACTAAGAATCTTGGACACAGGAACTGTCATCTCTGTGTTGGGTGCTTTCAGCCACCCAGATTGAAGCATAGGTGCTCAGACTTTCTCTCAAGCACACTGTCCACTTGGCCCTTTTAATAACTGGCTCCTGAAATTCTTACTGGCTTTCACATGTTGCATGACATCATTTTCCCTCTAAACCAATTAGCACCTGAGAGAATCTTGATGTTTCCATGGAGATGAGTAAAGAAACTTCCTCAGTGTACAGGATCTCTGATCCTGTGCACAGCTGACATTTTATTGTGAAACCCAACAAGCCACATCTTATCCCTTTATCCGGATGCCACATGTTTACTCCTGTTTACCTCTGTGACAATTTTAGATAGGAAATAAAAATTTAACGTTTATTCAATTGCATAGCTTCTTTAGTAAGGAGGCTTCAAAGTGATCTGGGATTAAGTGGTATATATGGATGACAAGGTGATATCCTACTGTGGTATTGCATCTGAAATTTCCTAGGTTGTGACTTTGAACTGAGTAGTTACTCGCACACTCACAATCTCATAGATATAATAGGCAAGCTGTGCCTAGTATTCCTTTGGATATTGAGTCTTTAAGAGCAGGGAAAACAGAAGGAAACCAGACAATTCCTGGGAATTTTTTTGGCTGAAACAGTGAAAGATCAGTGTTTGTAAAAAGAGAACTTCAGGGCAAAAAACTCTTTGACAGCTGGTGCTGTTCCACAATAGTGTTGCCACTGTCTATGAGCAGGGTTATGTTGGCTGACCTGGCTGGATTGGCAGCTGTGTCCTACTCAGTGGTCAGGGAGAAATCCTCTTGTTCCTGGGGTTTACAATTAAAACAGGGTTTTCAGGACAGAGAAATTTGTCCATGTTATGTGCCTAGGACACAAGAGCAGCTGGTTTTCCTGCTCTTGTCTTCCAGACAAAATCTCTAAATGTAGTTAGTACCAGGACTGCTTGTTCAGAGGTGCCACCTGACTCATGAGTCTATGGTAGCTGAGTAACCACTAGTTCATGGCGAGCATTCTCTGTGACATAATGAGTCCTGAAAAGCATGCTTTACAAAGTCAAACCCTGCCTTCATTAGCAGAATCTTTTCTTTATGATAAAAGTCATTATAAGGTGTTTATCAGCTGAAGGAGTATTCTGGTTGAATTTTTGGGGTCGCTCATGTATACTATCATATCATCTGAAATAGTGACACTTTGACCTCTTCCTTTCCGATTTGTATCCCCTTGATCTCCTTTAGTTGTCTTATTTCTCTGTCTAGGGTGGAGGTCCCCCTTATCAGTGAACTTGGAAAGGGGCACGGTGGAGATGAGGGAGGGAGGGAGGGACTGGGAGGGAATGAGGGATCAGGACACAGCTGGGATACAGAGTTAATAAAATGTAACTGATAAAAAATAATAATAAAATAAAAAATGAAAAAAAGTCATTATAAATGTTGTCACCATATTATTTTTATTGCTTGTGTGGGACTTTCATATAATATACATAAACTGCTTTTCCATTGGTCCCAGGTTCAAATTCCTACCATGGGTCACACTAAAAATTTGTTTTTCTTTAAAATACATTAATATAAGTATGTGTTGATCATATACTAATAGAAAAATGATGGGAGTCTCAGTGCCATGTCTGTTAAAGAAAACAGTCATCCTTGCTGTACTCTGATACAATCCCAAAGAAGAAGCCATCAGTCCCTGTAAATCTCTGTACTTCATCACATTGATCACAGTTTGTCTGATGTATTTATTTATTACAATTTGTTCACTTTGTTTCCCCTCTGATGCCCCCTTCCTCTTCTCTTTCCAGTCCCACCCACACTGCTTCTCCTATCCCTATGCCCTTTCTCTTTTTCATTGATAAGGTAGGTCCTCCAAACCTTCTCTCTAACACTAGTTTATCAGGTCTCATCAAGGCTCTTTGCATCATTCTTTCAGTGGCCTGATTCTCAGAGCATTGTTCTCCTTGTATCCTCAATTCCCTCTACTTATGACACTCTTCATGGCTCCTCTCCTGTAGGCTTATCCAAACTGAGGGGAGGGAGAATTTCATAGGGAAATCCCATTTAGAGCTTACTGTTGTAAGGACTCTCTCTGCACAATATCAGACTGCGGGGTTCTCTATGCAATCCCATTTGATGCAGAAGGAAAAATCCTTGTTGATCTAAGAACATAGCACAGATCTATCCCTTGAGGGAAGAGAGCAACATATTTTAATAACAACAGCCTGGGTTGCTTGAAAATTTCCATACTATGCCCTGGCCCAACAACTCAATTAACTGCCACTTAACCACCCTAGTGGAAGACTGGTTTTCACAATAGATTGCCTTTTGGAACTTAATCCCACACTATTAAGATATATCTTAATAAGTGAGTACATACCATGTTTGTCTTTCTACATTTTAGTTACTTCAACCAGGATGATTTTTCCTGGTTTCATACATTTGCCTGAAAATATCATGATGTCATTTTCTTTACTGAATAATACTCTGTTAAGGAAATATTCCACATTTTCCCAAAATGTGAATGTTAGTCCTGCTCTGTAGACCTTGGAAGTAGCTGGGACTTTAATCATTATACTGAATTACAAATTATCTGGATAACGAAGTTTTTTAAGCCTAGAATTCCCTCCATTTTTTCTACTTTCTACTGTTTGAGTTGAAATATCCACTTGAAGTTCATCTATTCAGATGCTGTATCCCTAGTAAAGAAACATCAGGTATGGGTTAATAATTATGTCCTTGTTAGATAATATAATTCCTATTGGAATTATATATAATATATATTATATTACATAATATATTTCTATTGAAATTATATTATAGGAGGGTGTGCACTGATGTTGATATGGCAATGAAAGTGACCAGACACAATGGAATCTCTGTCGCTTGGTCTCCTACACTTTATATCTTTGTTTCTGTTGTTCTCATCTATTTCTCAATCTGTCTCTCTAGCTCTTTCTCACCCTGTCTCTATCAATCTCCCTGTCTCTGCTTGCTGCATGTGGTTCAGTATGCGAAGTTCTCAGATCTGCTGAAGAATTACAAGATGTGCTAGCTGATGTGACATTCTGGATGGTCTCTGTATAAATATAAAGAAGGTTCTAATTAAATGCTTTTTGTTCAAAGAATTGCCTTGTTCAGGGAGTGTTTTGCCAGGAAGTAATTGACAGGGTGAGGAAATATCTGTCCACTTAAATAATAATGAAATCTGTGATAATGTGAAAGTCACACGTCAAAGACACTTGACTTTATTAATGAGCTCTTGAAAGAAATATGTGACACTTTTCCTTCCTGAATTAGGAGTCTTGGACACAGGAACTGTGCTTTCAGCCACCATGACTGAGTCATATAGGGCTGCTCAGACTTTCTCTCAAGCTTACTGTCAACTTGGCCCTTTTAATAACTGGCTCCTGAAATTCTACTGGATTTCACCTGTTGCATGACATAGTTTTCCCTCTCAATCAATCAGCACCTGAGAGAATCTTGAGGTTTCCATGGAGATGGGTAAACAATCTTTCCTCAGTGTTCAGTATTTCTGATCCTGTGTATACTTTACTTTTTCTGTGAAACCCAAAATTGTTTATTTCATCCCTTTATGCAGATCCCACAACTTTACTCCTGTTTACCACTGTGACAGTGTCAGAGAGGAAATGAAACTTTAATATTTTTTTATTTAGTTGGACAGCTTACTACTTAAAGAAGCTTCAAAGCGATATGGGATTCAGGGCAATGTATGGAATGAGAAGGTGCTCTCATACTGCTGTCTTGGATATGAAATTTCAAAGTTGTGACTTTGAACTAAGAGTTACACATGTATACTTTAATGTACCTTCACATTCTTATTGATATAATAGGGTGACAGTGTCTTTGTTTTCCTGGGTTTGAGTCTTTGAGAGCAGGGAAAATAGAAAGAAAACAGTTCATCATTGCTGCACACTTGTACCATCCCCAAGAAGAGGCCAACCAACCTGAAGAGCTCTATACTTCATCACTTTGTACACAGATTTTCTTATGTATTTATTTATTACAATTTGGTCCCCTCTGCTGCTTCATCCCTGTTCTCTTTCAAGATCCACGCTCCTTCCTCAATACCAATGCCCTTTTTCTAGTTCCCTGATAGGTGAGGTCCTCCTCATCCTTCTATATGACCCTTGCTTATCAGGTATCAAGTCTAGCTGCAACATCTTCCTCTGCAGCCTTATTCTGAGGGCATTGTTCTCCTTGTTTCCTCAATTCCCTCTCCTTATGACCCTCTTCCTGCCTCTTCTCCTGCAGGCTTCCCAGAGCTCTAAGGGGAGGGAGAATTTCATATTGAAATCACATTTAGAGCCAGATGTTTTAAGGTCTCTCTCTACATAATATCAAACTGTGGGTCCCTGTATTCAATCCTGTTAGATGCAGAAGGAAGCATCTTTGTGGATCCAAGAACATGGCAGATCGATGTTCATGATCTATCAGCTGAGATCAGAGAGCAACATATTTTAATAACAACAGCCTGGGTTGCCTGAAAAATTCTATAGAATGCCCTGGCCCAGCAACACAAATAACTGCTATCTAATCCCCCTAGTGGAAAACTGGTTTGGTCACTAGATGGCCTATTGCTATTTAATCCCCCACTATTAGGAAACCTCCTAATAAGTAAATACATACCATATTTGTATTTCTGCATTTTAGTTACTTCGCCCAGGATGATTTTTCCTGGCTTCATCCATCTGCCTGAAAATAATCATGATGTCCTTTTCTTAGCTGAATAATACTCCATTATGGAAATATTCCACATTTTCCCTGAAGAAAATTGTTAGTCCTATTCTTTAGTCTTTGGAAGTTCCTGGGACTTTAGTCATTGTATTAAATGACAAACTTTCAGGATAGCAATGTTCTTTTAGCATAGAAGTACCTCCATCTTTTTTCTACTTCCTGGTGATTTGCACTGTCCTATTGAAGCTCATCAATTTACATGTGGAGTCTCCAGTGAGGAAATATCTGGATAGGGTTAAGATATATAGCCTTGATAGGTAATATATTTTCTTATGTCTCCCTAATATCTCTTTCAGCCCTTTTGTCGTTTGTATACAGGTGAGCTACTGAGTTAATTTTGTATCCAGCCATTTGCTGAACGTGTTCATCCCCTGTGGTAGTTCCCTTGTAGAATTTTGGGGGTTACTGAAGCACACTATCATATCATCTCCAAATTGTAATACTTTAAATTCTTCCTTTTTGATTTGTATTCTCTTTATCTCCTTCAATTGTCTTATTTCTCTAGCAAGGTCTTCCAGAAGTATTTTGAAGAGTTACGAATAGAGTAGGCTGCTTTGCCTTGTCCCTAATTTCAGTGGGATGGCTTTAATTTTCTCTTAGTTTAGTTTCATGCAGACTACAGGCTTGATTTGTATTGCCTTTACTATATTTAGATATGTGCCTTGCATCCCTGTTCTCTCCAATAATTTAAACATGAAAGGATAATGGATTTTGTCAAATGCTTTTTCTGCATCTAAAGAGATTATCATGTGTTTTTTTTTCCTTTCATTTTCTAAATATGGTGGATCACATTGATGGATTTCCAGTATTGAACCACCCCTGCATACCTGGGATAAAGCCTACTTAGTCATAGTGAATAGTATCTTTGGTTTGTTCTTGTAGTTGTTCAAATACTTAAAGTAACTTGGTTCGAAAAAAAAATTCAAGTCTCTGAAGAAAGAATAAGAAGAAGATATCAGAACATGGAAAGATCTCCTATGGTCATGGCTGGGCAGGCTTAACATTGTAACAATGACTCCCTTACCAATAGGAATCTACAAATTCAACGCAATTCCTAACAAATTGCCCACACAATTCTTTACAGACCTTGAAAGAAAAATTCTCAACTTCATATGGAAAAACAAGAAACCCAGAATTGCCAAAACAATCCTCTATAATAAAAGATCTTCAGGAGGTATCCCATGCCTGAACTCAAGCTGTACTATAGAACAACAGTTATAAAAACTGCATGGTACTGGAATAGAAACAGAATGGTGGCTCCGTGGAACCAAATAGAAGACACAGAAACAAATCCACATTCTTACAGACACCTGAGTTTTGACAAAGGTGCCAAAACCATACACTGGCATAAAGATAGCATCTTCATAAAATGGTGCTCATCTAACTGGATGTCTTCATGGAGAAAAATGCAAATGGATCCATACTCATCACCCTGCACAAAACTAAAGTACAAATGGATCAAATACCTCAACATAAAACATGACACATTGAATTGGTTAGAATAAAAAGTGGGGAAAGGGCCTCCAATTTATTGCCACAGGAGACAACTTCCTGAATAGAACACTAACAGCATAGGCTCTAACAGCAACAATCAGTAAGTGGGACTTCATGAAACTGAAAATCTTCTGTAAAGCAAAGAACACTGTCATCAAAACAAAATGAATGAATACAGATTGGAAAAGAATCTTCTCCAACCCTCTATGTGACAGAGGACTAATAAACAGTATATATAAAGAACTAAAGCAAATGTTCTTATTGTGTACATGAGCCTCTTTTGGATATATGCCTAGGAAGGATATAGCTGGATCCTGAGGAAGCACTATTCCTAGGTTTCTAAGGATGCTCCAGATTGCTTTCCAGAGTGGTTTTAAAACTTTACATTTCCACCAGCAGTGGAGGAGGGTTCCCCTTCTTCCACAACCTCTCCAGCATGAGTTGTCAAATGAGTTTTTGTTCTTAGCTATTCTCATGGGTGTAAATTGAAATCTCATGGTTGTTTTGATGTTCTTTTCGCTTATAACTCAGGATGTTGAGCATTTCTTTAAGTTTTTCTCTGCCATTTGATATTCCTCTATTGAGAATTCTCTGTTTAGCTCTGTAATCCATTTCTTAATTGGATGACTTGATTTGTTGCTGTTTAACTTCTTGAGTTATTTATATATACTGAATATTAATCCCTCTTTCAGATATAGGGTTGGTGAAGATCCTTTCCCAATCTTTAGGCATTCATTTGTTCTGATGATAGTGTTTTTTGTTTCATAGAAGACTGTCAGTTTCATGAGGATTTGGACTTTAGTTTTGTATAGGGTGATAACTATGAATCAATTTGCATATTTTTACATGTAAACATCCATTTAGACCAGCACAATTTGTTGAAGATGCTATCTTTTCTCCACTGAATGATTTTGGCATCTTTGTCAAAATCAGGTGTCCATAAGTGTATGGATTTATGTCGGGGTCTTCTATTCAATTCCATTGATCCACCAATCAGTTTCTATGCCAGCAACATGCAGTTTTTAATATTGTTGTTCTATAGTAAAGCTTTAGATCAGGGATGGAGTTACCTCCTGAAGACTTTTAATATAAAGAATTGTTTTAGCCATTCTGTATTTCTTGTTTTTCCATATGAATGTTAGAATTTTTTTTCAAGTTCAGTAAAAAATTGTGTTGGTAATTTGATGCAAATTGCACTGAATCTTTACATTGCTTTTGGTAAGATGGCCATTTTTACTATATTAATCCTGCCAATCCATAAGCATGGGAGATCTTTCCAACTTCTGACATCTTCTTCTCATTCTTTCTTCAGAGACTGGAAATTTTTTCTTTTTTTTTAATTTTTATTTTTCTTTTTACTTACAATTTGTTCACTCTGTTTCCCAGCTGTATCCCACTCCCTCATTCCCTCCCCCTCCCCAACTCCCTCCCTGGTCTCCTCCCTGCCCCTTTCCAAATCCACTGATAGGGGAGGACCTCCTCCCCTTTCATTTGACCCTGTTTTATCAGGTTTCTTCAAGGCTGGCTGCAAAGTCCTCCTCTGTGTCCTAACAGGACTGCTCCTTCCCTGGGGGGGGGGAGGTCAAAGAGCCTGCCCTTGAGATCCTGTTAGAAATAGTCCTTGTTCCCCTTACTTTCGAAAACTACTTGGTTACTGAGCTACCATGGGCCACATCCGAGCAGAAGTTCTATGTTATATCCATAGATGGTCCTTCATTGAGTGTCAGTCTCAGAAAAGACACTGTGCCCGGATATATTTGGTACTTATAGAGCTCCTATCCTTTCCATATCATACTAACTCCCCTTCTTTCATATGATTCCCTGCACTCTGCCAAAGGTTGGGAAATTTTTTTTCATACAAGTCGTTGACTTGATTGATTATATTTACACCAAGGTACTATATGTCATTTGTGGCTACTGTGAAGGGTGTTGTTTCCCTAATTTCTTTCTCGGCCCTTTTGTCTTTTGTATACAGGAGGGCTACTGATTTTTTTGAGTTAATTTTTTATCCAGCCACTTTGCTGAAGGTGTCTATCAGCAGTAGGAGTTCCCTAGCATATCTCTCCAATACTATAAACATGAATGCACGTTGGATTTTGTCAAATGCTTTTTCAGCATCTAAGGAGTTATCAGCTGGAAGAGTTTCCTGGTAGAATTTTTGGAGTCACTCAGGTATACTATCATATCATCAGCAAATAGTGATACTTTGACTTCTTCCTTTCCAATTTCTATCCCTTTCGTCTCCTTCAATTGTCCTATTGCTCTCACAAGGACTTCGAGAACAATGTTAAAGAGATACTGAGAGAGTGGGCAGCCTTGTCTTGTCCCTGATTTCATTGAGAGTGCTTTAAGTTTCTCTCTGTTCAGTTTGATGTTGGCTATAAGTTTGCTATATATTGCCTTTACTCTGGTTAGATATGTACCTTTTATCCCTGATCTCTAAAATGGTTTAAAGGTGAATGGATGTTGTATTTTGTCAAATGCTTTTTCAGTATCTAGGGAGATTATCATGTATTTTTTTTTTCTTTCAGTTTGTTAATATGGTGGATGACATTGATGGATTTCCATATATTGAACCACCCCTGCATACATGGGATGAAGACTACTTGGTCATAGTGGATGATATCTTTATGTGTTCTTGTATTTGGTTTGCAAGTATTTGGTTGAGTATTTTTGCATCAGTGTTCATAGGGGAGATTGGCCTGAAATTCTCTTCCTTTTTTGGGCCTTTGTGAAGTTTAGTTGCCAAGGTGAATGTGGTTTCATAGAATGAGTTTGGGAGTGTTCCTTCTGTTTCTATCTTGTGGAATAGTTTGAAGAGAATTGGAGTTAGCTCTTCTTTGAAGGTCTCGTAGAATTCTCTGCTGAAACCATCTGTTCCTGGTGTTTATTTTTTGCATGGTAGACTTTTGATGACAGCTTCTATTTCCTTAAGGGTTATAGGATAATTAATTGATTTATCTGGTCTTGTTTCAGCTTTTGCATGTGGAATTGGTCAAGAAAATTGTCCATTTCAATTAGATTTTCAAATTTTGTGGCATGTAGGCTCTTAAAGTAAGTCCTAATTATTGTTTGGATTTCTTCAGTGTCTTTGGTTATATTCCCCTTTCATTTTTGATTTTGTTGATTTGGATAGTGTCTACCTGCTTTTTAATTAGTTTGGGTAAGTGTTTGTCTATGTTGTTGATTTTCTCAAAGAACCAGCTCTTGGTTTCATTGATTCTTTGAAATGATTTATTTGCTTCTAATTGATTCTTTTCAGCCTTGAGTTTGACTATTTCCATCCATCTAGTCATCTTTGGTGTAGGCCTTTTTCTTTTCTTTTTTCTTTCTAGGGCTTCTAAGTGAGCCATTAAGTTGCTTGCATGAGGTATTTCGAATTTCTTTTTGAAGGCACTTAGTGCTATGAACTTTCCTCTTAGCATTGCTTTCATTGTGTCCCATAAGTTTGGATATGTTGTGCCTTCATGTTCATTGAATTCTAGGAAGTTTTTAATTTCTTTCTTTATTTCTTCTTTGACCCAGCTGTCATTTAGTAGCAAGTTGTTCAGTTTCCATTTGTGTATAAGCCTTTTCCTGTTTTTGTCATTCAGGTCCAGCTTTATTTCATGGTGATCACATAGGATACAAAGGATTACTTCCATCTTCTTATATCTGTTGAGTCTTGCTTTATGACCAACTATATGATCTATTTTGAAGAATGAGGAGCTGAGAAGAAGTTAAATTCTTTTATATGTGGGTGAAAGTTCTGTAGATGTCCGTGAGGTCTGTTTGATTCAATACCTTTGTCAGAATTATTGTTTCTTTGTTTAATTTCTGTTTTGTTGACCAGTCCTTTGTTGAGAGTGGGGAGTTGAAATCTCCCACAATTAATGTGTGGAGGTCTATATGTGCTTTAAATTTTATTAAAGTTCTTTTACAAATGTGAATGCCCTTGCATTTGTTGCATAGATGTTCAGCCCAGATACCTCTCCAAGGAGGAATGGATACAGAAACTGTGGTACATCTACACAATAGAATATTACTCAGCAATAAAAAACAAGAAAATTATGAAATTTGTATGTATTTAGTGAAATCTGGAAAATATCATCTTGAGTGAGCCATCCCAGAGGCAGAAAGACATAAAAGGTATACTCACTCATATAGACATATAATATCAGATAAATACTAAAATCTGTACACCTAAAGAAACTAATCAAATGTCCTTTTTGTGTACTTGAGCCTCTTTTGGATATATGCCTATGAGTGGTATGGCTGGATCTTGGGGAAGCACTATTCCTAGTTGTCTAAGAAAACGCCAGATGGATTTCCAGAGTGGTTGTACAAGTTTACATTCCCACCAGCAGTGGAGAAGGGTTCCCCTTTCTCCACAACCTCTCCAGCATGTGTTGTCACTTGAGTTTTTGATCTTGGCCATTCTCATGGGTGTAAGGTGAAATCTCAGGGTTGTTTTGATTTGCATTTCCCTAATGGCTAGTGAGGTTGAGCAATTCTTTAAGTGCTTCTCTGCCATTTGCTATTCCTCTACAGAGAATTCTCTGTTTAGCTCTGTTCCCCATTTTTTAAGTGGATTCCTTGGTTTGCTGCTTTTCAGCTCCTTTAGTTTTTTATATATACTGGATATGAGTCCTCTGTCAGATAAAGGGTTGGTGATGATTCTTTCCCAATCTGTAGCTGGTCTCTTTGTTTTGATAACAGTGTCCTTTGCTTTGCAAAAGCTTTTCAGTTTCATGAGGTCCCATTTATTTGTTGTTGTTCTTGTGCTGTTGGTGTTCTCTTCAGGAACTTTTCTCTTGTACCAATGAGTTCTAGGGTATTCCCCACTTTTTTTTAAGCCGATTTAATGTGTCTGGTTTTATGTTGAGGTCTTTGATCCACTTGGACTTCAGTTTTGTGCAGGGTGATAAGAATGGATCTATTTTCATTTTTCTACATGTAGACATCCAGTTGGACCAGCACCATTTGTTGAAGAGGCTATCATTTTTTCCATTGTATGGTTTTGGCATCTTTGTCAAAGATCAAGTGTCCATAAGTGTGTGGGTTTATTAATGGGTCCTCTATTCTGTTCCATTGATCCAATATTCTGTTTCTATGCCAGTACCATGCAGTTTCCAAAACTGTTGCTCTATAATACAACTTAAGATCAGGGATGGAGATACCTCCAGAAGATCTTTTATTTTAGAGGATTGTTTTCGCAATTCTGGGTTTCATGTTATTTCAGATGAAGTTGAGAATTTTTCTTTCCAGTTCTGTAAAGAATTGTATTGGTAATTTTATGGGCATTGCATTGAATCTGTAGATTGCTTTTGGAAAGATGGCCATTTTTACTATGTTAATCCTGCCAAGCCATGAGCATGGGAGATCTTTCCATCTTCTCATATCTTCTTCTAATTCTTTCTACAGAGATTTTAAATTTTTTCCATACATGTCTTTGACTTCCTTGGTTAGGGTTACTCCGAGGTACCTTATGTCATTTGTGGCTATTGTGAAGGGTGTTGTTTCCCTAATTTCTTTCTCAGCCCTTTTGAGTTAATTTTGTATCTGGCCACTTTGCTGAAGGTGTGTATCAGCTGTAGGAGTTCCTTGGTAGAGTTTTTGGGGTCACTCACGTATACTGTCATATCATCTGCAAATAGTGATAATTTGACTTCTTCCTTTCCAATTTGTATCCCCTTGATCGCCTTCAACTGTCTTATTGCTCTAGCAAGGACTTCCAGCACTAGGTTGAAGAGATATGGAGAGAGTGGGCAGCCTTGTCTTGTCCCTGATTTCAGTGGGATTGGTTTAAGTTTCTCGCCGTTCAGTTTGATGTTGGATATATAAAAATAAGGAAATCATGATATTTGCAGTTAAATGGTGGGATCTGGAAAGGATCATCCTGAGTGAGTTGTCCCAGAATCAAAAAGACACACATGGTATATACTCCCTCATATAGACATACACCATAGGACAAACCCTCTAAAACATGTGCATCTAAAGAAACTAAGCAAGAGAGAGGACCCTAACTAAAATGTCCAATCCCCATCCGAAAAGGCAAAGAGGATGGACATCAGAAGAAGAAGAAAACAGGAAACAACCTAGGAACCTACCACAGAGGGCCTCTGAAAGCCTCTGCCTTACAGACTATCAAAGCAGAAGCTGAGCCTGATGGGCAACAGTTGGGAAGAATGAATGGAATTTTAGGTAAGAACTGGGAAATAGTAAGAGCTGGAGAGCAGGGTCTTCACAAGGAGAGCAACAGAACAAGAAAATTTGAAAACAGGGAACTTCCCAGAGACTCATACTCCAACCAAGGACTATTCATGGAGATAACCCAGAACCCCTGCACAGATGTAGCCCAGGGCAGTTCAGAGTCCAATTGGGTTACATAGTAATGTGAAGAGGGACTGCCTCTGACATAATCTCATTGGCCTGCTCTTTGATCACCTCCCTCTGGGGGGGAGCAGCCTTACCAGGCCATAGTAGAGGACAATGCAGCCACTTTTGATGTGAACTGACAGACTAAGATCAGAAAGGAGAGGAGAACCTCCCCTATCAGTGGACTTGGGGAGTGGCATGCATGCAGAGGGAGGAGGGAGGGTGGGATTGGGAGGGGAGGAGGGAGGGGCTTATGGGCGGATGCAGAATGAATAATGTGTAATTGATGAAAAATTTTAAAAGAGGGAAAAAATAATTTAAGAACCTTAAATGACTTTCAAAAGTGGAGGGAAACATGGAGTCAGTCAATTTACATGGAGCATGTCTTGCCCCTGGGGACAATGGTCTCCTGAACCTACTCAGACCTTGGACACCACCACTGCTAGTTCTAGAACTGATGCAGGATGTTCCAACAAGGGGGTTAAGGCTTCTCATAATATTTCCTCTAAGCCCACAACTGTTTGTTTATATCCCCCATTTTTATTAATTATTAGCCAGATAGAGCCAAGTAATTGTGGTAATGATACTTGATTTTTTGCCCAATGCTGGAATGCTAGTGAATTTAGGTATGCCCTGGTTACTCACATACCTCGCTGGGTGCCTGTGCCAGTTGATGCCCTGCACGCTATGACTCTCTTCAGACAGAAAAGGGATCTTGGAACTACAGCCACTATTGTTACTACCATCTCATTGGCGGCCATTGGAGCTACCACCTTGGCATTAGCCATGAGTCTTACTGTGCAGACTGCTAAGACCCTGAACAATCTTTTAGCCAATGTAGCTCATGCCTTAGATGTACAAAAATGAATTAATGTTCAACTAAAAGGAGGCTTGACAGTGTTCAATCAGAAGATTGACCTCGTGCAGGAGCAAATTGATACCCTATGGCATATCACTCAACTTAGCTGTCAATGAAAGTATGCTGGACTTTGAGTCACTAGCATACAACATGAGAATTTTTCCTGTGCTGCAAATCTGTCTAAACAATTGTCGAGCTATATTTTAGGTAATTGGACTGGAGAATTCGATACTACGATGGAGCAGCTGAGAGTGGTCATTGTCACAGTAAATTCTACCAGAGTGGATGCAGGACTAGCCACAGGATTATCATCATGGATTGCTGCAGCCATGAATCATCTGAAGGAATGGGCGGGCATGGGAGCGTTAGCAGGCCTTCTGGTGTTGGTCTCCTTGGTTTGCCTGTGGTATATATGCAAGATTAGAGTCTCACAACAGGGTAATGCAGCCATGACCATTCAGGCCTTTACAGCCATTGAAGCAGGACAGTCTCCCCAAGCATGGTTGGCTACCATAAAGAGCTAAAATGTTATGCTCAGGATGCAAAGCTAAGCACTGCACTCAGGGTCAGCCGCTTTCGACCCAGAGAAGAGCTTGTCTGATTGCATGCGGGTTGATGCCCCAGGTCCCGCCTCTGAGAAAAAGGTATCAGACAGGTCTGATGCTCACCTAAATGAACATCAGTGGATGACACCTAAATGAACATCAGTACAAAGTCCCCATTTACTTCTAATATCAGAGATCAGACCTCTACTCTTGTCTGATGTGTCTAAAAGAAAAATGGGGGAACTGTAGAGAGCTACAAAAGGCCGCACCTTAAAGATGGAGCTGGTTTCCGCCTTCCACTTTCCTGATGGTGAGTGCTCTCTGTCACAAACAACTCCACATTTGGCTAAGGCCGAGGATCTGGCTTGCTTCCATGTATGTGGACCTATCTGCATTGCCCAGGTGGCACGCTGGGGTTAGCTTTCCAGAGGCTATTTATGATGTGGGCTGGCTTTCTCCAGGGTCAGATGATTGTTCAAGGTTCCTGAATAAACTGCATTGAAAAAAACAAACAAACAAACAAACAATATATATATATATATATATATATGGAAACAACCTTGAAACCTGCTACAGAGGGCCTCTGAAAGCCAGAAGAAGAAATCAGGAAACAAACTAGGAACATACCACAGAGGGCCTCTGAAAGCCTCTGCCCTACAGACTATCAAAGCAGATGCTGAGCCTGATGGCCAATTCTCGGTCAGAGTGAATGGAATTTTATGTAAGAAGTGGGAAATGGTAAGAGCTGGAGAGGACAGGAACTCCACAAGGAGAGCAACAGAACAAGAAAATTTGAACACAGGGAACTTCCCAGAGACTCATACTCCAATCAAGGACTATTCATGGAGATAACCTAGAACCCCTGCACAGATGTAGCCCATGGCAGGTCAGTGTCCAAGTGGGTTACATAATAATGGGAAGAGGGACTGCCTCTGATTATGCCTCTGACATAATCTGATTGGCCTGCTCTTTGATCAACTCTCCCTGAGGGGGGAGCAGCCTTACCAGGCCACAGAAGAGGACAATGCAGCCACTTTTGATGAGAACTGATAGACTAAGATCAGAAAGGAGAGGAGAACCTTCCATATCAGTGGACTTGGGGAGGGGCATGTATCCAGAAATGGGAGGGAGGGTGGGATCCGGACGGGAAGAGGGAGAGGCTTATGGGGGGATACAAAATTAATTAAGTGTAATTAATAATAATAATAATAATAATAATAATAATAATAATAATAAAAGAGTAAAAAAAAAGAAATACCACAAAAAAAAAAAACTTTTCAAGAGGAAGGACTCTTGCTACAATTCCTACCCAGAATTCCTATCCAGAAAGGCAAAAAGATGGATATCAGAAGAAGGAGAAAAGATGGAAAAAGCCAGGAGCCTGACACTGAGGGCCTGTTAAAGGCTCTGTCCTGTAGACTACCAATGCATATGCTGAGACTTATGGCCAACTCTTGGGCAGAGTGCCTGGAATCTAATGAAAGAAGTGGGATATAGTGACATCTAGAAAGACAGGAACTCTACAAGGAGGGGTACAATATAAAAGAAAATCTGAGCACAGGGGTCTTTTCTGATTATCATTCTTTAACGAAGTACCTCACATAGAGATAACCTAGAACCTGTGTACAGTTGTAGCCCAGGGCAGTTCAGTATCCAAGTAGGTTCCACAGTAATGGGAACAAGGACTGCCTCTGACATGAACTGATTAGCCTGCTCTTTAATCACCTCACCCTGATGGACACAGAGGAAGATGATGCAGGCACTCTTGATGATTTCTGGTAGACTAGGATCAGAAAGGAAAAGAAAGACTCCCTTTCAGTAGACTTGGGGAAGGGCATGCATGGAGAAAGAGGAGAAAAGGTTGGATAGTGAGAGGAGGAGGGGAGTTTTATGGGAGGAAACAAAGTGAAAAAAGTGTAATTTTAAAAATTAAATAAAAACTATTTAAAAATATAATTCCTTTTGGAGTTATATTATAGGAGGTGTTCTTTGAGGTTGATATGCCAATGAATATGACCAGTGAGAATGGAGTCTCTGTCTCTCAGTCTCTGTCACTTTCTCTTTTTTTTCTGTTGGTCTTGTTCTCTATATTTCTGAATTTGTCTCTCTAACTCTTTCTCTGTCTCTCTCTGTCTGCCTCTCTGTGTATGCCACTTCTGTTTCAGTATGAAAATCTCTCAGATATGCTAAAGGACTACAACAAGATGACTTCTTCATTACACGATATCCTGGATGGTCTCTGTAAAAATATAAGCAAGGTCCCAATTAAAGGCTTTTTGTTTAAAGATTTGCCTTGGTTAGGGAGCATTTTCACAGTAAGTAATTCACTGACTAAGGATATATCTGTGCATTTAACAAATACTAATGGAATCTGTGATAATGATATCAAGGACACATAACTTTATTAATGACCACTTGAAAGAAATATGTGACAATTTTCCTGAACTAAGAGTCTTGGACACAAGAAGTGACATTTCTGTCTTGCCTGCTTTTAGCTGCCCAGATTGAGGCATGTAGGGCTGCATAACCCTTATCTCAAGCAGACTGTCCACTTGGTTCTTTTAATAACTGAACCAATCAATTATAAATTGGCTCCTGAAACTCTTACTGGCTTTCAACTGTTGCATGACATTATTTAGCCCTCAGGCATTCAGCACATGAGATAGTCTTGAGGTTTCCATGGTGATGAGTAGTAAAACTTACTTCACTCTCCACTATCACTGATCCTATCAACATATGAAATTTTCTTGAAAAACCAACCATGCCTTTATCTCATCCCTTGATTAAGATCCCACAAATTTACTACTGTTTATCTCTGTGAAAAAGTCAGGTAGGAAAAGAAAATTAATGTTTATTTAATTAGACAACTTCCTAAGTACGGAAGCTTCAATGTGATGTGAGATTAAAGGAATGTACAAAATGACAAGGTGGTCTTCTATTGTGGTCTTTGATATGAAATTTCCTAGGTATGACATTGCTCTGAGCAGTTACTGGAGTACTGAATAAATATACCTGCACATTCTTATTGATGTAATAGGCTGGCAGGGTCGAGGCTTCCCTGGGTTATCATGTCTTTTGATGACAGAAAATAGAAGGAAACCAGACAATTCCTGGGACTGATTTGGTTGAAAGAGAGAAAGTTCTCTGAGTGCAAAGGGTGAACTTAGGGGCATGATATAATTTCACAGTTATTGCTATTCCACGTTAGGTTTGCCAACCCTCTATGAGCAGAGTTGTTTTGGCTGACCAGGCTATATTGGCAGTTGTTTCCTACTCAGTGTTCAGTAAGGAACCCTCCTTGTCCTGGATTTACAAGTAAACCTGGGGCTTCATGACAGAGACATGCATCTGTGCTATTTGCCTAGGACACAAGAGTAGCTGTGTTTCCTGATATGATCTGCCAGACAAACTTTCACAACATAGTTTTATTGCCAAGACTGCTTGTTCAGAGGTGCCACCTTAGCTCATGGGGTCTGAGGTAGCTGAATAGGGGTAGATTCCTAGAGTGGTTGGATTCTCTGCTACATAATGACTTCCTGGAAAGCATTACTTATAAAGTAATAATCTGCCTTCTTTAGCAGAATCTTTTCTCCATGTTAAAAGTTATTGTAAATGTTGTCAAAATATTATTATTTTTTTTGCTAAGGTGGGAATTTGATATAATATACATTACAGTCCTCTTACATTGCTCCCTTGTTCATATTCCAACCCATGTGTCATATTTTTTTTCCTTTAAAATATACCAATACAAGTATGTGTTATTCATATACTCATTGGACCATGATCCGACTCTCCATGCCAAGTCTCTTAAAGAAAACTGAGTTCATCCTTACTGGACCCTGGCATCACCATCAAGAAGAAGACATCAGTCCTGAAGAGCTCTCTACTAGATCACAGTTTTCCTTATGTATTTATTTATTATGATTTGATTACATCATATACTCCCTGCTGCTCCCTCATTCATCTCCTTCAAGTCCCACAAAGCCTCCTTCTACCCCTTTGCAATTTTTAAAATTCCCCTGATACTGGAGTTCCTCCACCCCCTTCTTACTGGTCCTAGCTTATCAGGAATCACCTAGGTTGGCTGCATCATCTTCCTCCTCAGCCTGATTCTCAGGGCATTGTTCTCCTTGTGTCCTTAATTCGCTCTACTTATGACAGTCTTCCTGCCTCAACTCCTGCAGGCTTCTCAGAGCACTCAGTGGAAGGAGAGTTTCATAGGGAAATCCCATTTAGACCTGGGTGTTTTAAGGACTCTTTCTGCATAATATCAGACTGTGGGACTCTGTACGTAATACCACTTGATACAGAAGGAAGCATCTCTGTGGATCCAAGAACATGGCACTGATCTATCAGTTGAGGGCAGAGAGCAGCATATTTAAATGGCAACAACCTGGGTGGCTTGAAAATTCCTTTAGGATGCCCTGGCAAAACAGCTCAATTAACTGCCTCCCAATTCCCTTAGTGGAAGACTGGTTTGGTTACAATAGTTGGCCTATGGTAACTTCATCCCCCACCATTAGGAGATCTCCTAATAAGTGATTACATACAATATTTATCTTTCTTCATTTTAGTTACTTCACTCAAGATAATTTTTCCTAGTTCCATCCATTTGCCTGAAAATATCATGATGTCATTTTGCAGCTGAATAAAACTCCATTATGGAAATATTTTACATTTTCCCCCAAAGAAGATTATCAGTGCTATTCTTTAGAACTTGGAAGTTGCGGGGACTTTAATCATTATACTGAATGACAAACTATCAGGATAAGTATGTTCTTTTTTTTTTAAAGTTCTACAAATATTTATTGAAATGAGATTTTTAATATAATAATGGTGGAAATGTGAAATTACACAGCATGTCTATGTGACAGTTTGGTAGATAGACTATTAAGTACATAACTAGTATATGACTTAGTAAATGTATTTCTAGGTATTTAGTTGAGAAAAAATGAAAAGTGTGATTTTACAAAATAAAATCTATACACACATGCTCACAATATTCTTTCCCATTAAAAACAGCTCAAATGCTCACTGAGTAAATGTGTAAAAGGTGAGGCAAACCAATGCACATATACTATGGAATATCACATCAATCTCTTCACCTTGGGGCTCAGAGAAGGCAGAAAGATTGTAAGAGCCAGAGTTGATGTATAACTTCAAGGACATAGCATCCTCCAGACACAACAGGATTTATGCATATATGAAATCAGAGAGACTGTAGAACACACAAAGGTCCCAGTCCTGAGAGTGTACATAGAGTGTACTTTTTTAAATCTTTTTTAATTTTTTATTAATTACAGTTTATTCACTTTGTATCCCCTGTAACCCCCTCCCTCCTCCCCTACAAGCCCCACCCTCACTCTCCCTTTTTCTCGCTTGTCCCTCCCAAGTCCAATGATAGGGAAGGACCTCCTATCCTTCCTTCTGATCTTAGTCTATCAGATCCCACCAGGAATGGCTGCATTGTCATCTTCTGTGGCCTGGTAGGGCTGCTCTCCCCCCAGGGCAAGGTGATCAAAGAATAGGACTATCAGATCATGTCAGAGGCAGTCCCTCTTCCCATTACTATAGAACCTACTTGGATATTAAGCTGTCATGGACTACATCTGTGCAGGGGTTCTAGGTTATCTCCATGCATGTTCCTTGGTTGGAATATGAGTCCCTGGAGAGACCCCTGTGTTCAAATTTTCTGGTTCTGTTGCTCTCCTTGTGGGGTCCTGTCCTCTCTAGATCTTACTATTTCCCACTTCTTACTTATGATTCCATGCACTTTTCCCAACAGTTGGCCTTGAGTCTCAGTGTCTGCTTTGATAGTCTGTAGGGCAGAGCTTTTCAGAGGCACTTTTAGCCTAGAAGTCCCTAAATTTTTTTCCATGTCCTCATGATTTGAATTACAATGGGGTTGTTAGAGATGGTTAATTTAAATTCATGCAACTGCACTTGCCCTAGTTGAAGTTGTTGAAGAAGGAACTGTAACACACCAGGGAGGCAGGCACAGACCAATAAACCCATACCCACCATGCCCTCAAATGTCAGTGCCCACTTAAACACAGAGTCAAAGGGTGGAAAGTACAACCTGAGGCTAGTAAATATATCCCAGGCTGTATTGGCCAATTCAAACCTAAACTTCTTGACAGATTGTATGTCATGGATTTTATTCCTATCGTTAACATGTCCAATGAGAATTTTATTGCTATGACTAAATACCAGTAAGGTGATTCTGAACCTGAGTCCAATTAAATTCTGTTTCATCAGAACAAGAATCACAGACCCCAACAGGATTCATAACAAAAGCAGGTTGCTTAACAAGTAACACTGAAAGAGTATTATTATCAGCACTAACACAATTAGTAAGATTGTAATATACACATTCAATTGAATAGGTATCTTTGTTCTTAAAATGTCTTTCTACAATGTTTCCAATTAGCAGTTAACAAGTAGGATTAAACATGCCAAAATAGAAGTATACTTCAATAATTTAGCAAAGCTTGCAGTCCCAGAGAGAATGCCTATATATAACAATGCAGCCCCCAATTTTCATACATAGTTTTGCCAACTTTTATTTGAAGTCCTCCAAAGTCCAGCACTAAAAGATTTTTCTAAAACAAAGGAATTTTGACTGCCTTTACCAGAAGCCAAGTTCTTAATACCCATAAAAATAGACCAATCCAGTCCACAACTGTAAGTGCAGTGTCACTATCCCATTAGTAGATGATGGGCATTTCTCTGATAAATCTTGTCCAGGGAAACATCAGTGAAGGACAATTGTGTTGATTCTCTTTCTCACAGGGTGGGTAACTCATTGGAGATGTAAGACTGTCATTCTTTTTTTTTTTTTATTTTCCAGTGTAAGGCAGTTTTTTTTTTTCTTTATTAATTAACTCCCTTAAATAGTGACAATACTATCTCTCCAAAGATTCTCTTTGCCTGGCTGCAAATAGAGGCTTGAGCTGACACCCCAACTTTAGAGTAGTAGGCATTCTGACCTGTTTCCTGGACAGGGAAACCTGGGAAGCTGTCCTGATGAATACTCTCTCTGGTAAAGCAAAGAGGATGACCTCTTCCTAGTCCTGAAAATTTAAGAGACTGTTTTACTTGTGTTCCTTCAAAAGCAGGAAAACCCAGCAATGAAGTGTGATTGACATAAACAAGGACTTATGGATCATCCCAGGAAACTGGATGTAGTAGAGGTGGATTAGGAACATATAGCCAAAAAACAGTCATCTTGACTTGACCAGAGTGATCTTCATTGACTTCCTCATTGTCAGGAGAAAACTTCTCATCCACTTGTTGCAACAGATGTTCCAGAAGCCATCAGGGCTGCATCATTTTCTTGAGGAAAAAAAACAGAAAGATCTCGTCCCCATATGAGTACAGGGTCACATCCATACCATTGATTTGTTAAAGGTTTTCTCCATTTCACTTCAGCAAAAGTTTTTTTTTTTTTTTTTTTTTTGGTTTCTGTTTCCCAAAATCTCTCTGCTGCAGATTTACCATGCTTATCTAAATTTTAAAAATTCAGAATGAAAAGAACATGATTAAGAGGATTCCTAGGTGTCCAAGGGAGTAGCTTTCCTTTCTTTCTTTTTTTATCAAATAAATATTAACTATTTAGTGGGCATGCGCTACCATGCCTTGTCCTTGAGGATTGTAAGGTATTTTAGTTATATAAAAAACTTGAAACTTTTGACAAAATCTTTTTAAAAGATTTGCTACAATATCTGGTTCCAGTGTCGGTTTTAATTTGCTTAGGAACTCCTAGAACATTAAAAGCCTGTAGACAAGGAACAATAACATTCTTTGCAGGTTTTTCTGGTTGAGGAGTGGCAAAAATAAATCCATAATAGGTATCTATACAATCATATACATATTTAATTGTTTAAATTCTGGAATATGAGTAATATCCATTTGCCAAATCTGATTTCGGGTCAATCCAAATGAGGAACAGGCTGAAACTGAAGACAAGTACTGCAAGCCTTGACTATACTATGGGCCTGTTCCTCAGTCAATCCATATCTAAGTCTCAAGGATTGACTATTAAGAGGATTCATATTATGGGCATACTGGGCCCTTTTTATCTGTGAACAATAAACTTTGGTGACTTTATCTGCCAACACATTTCCTTTAGACAAAGGACCTGCCAAATTAGAATGAGCCTTCAAATTTCTATAAAAACAGGGAAAATTGTTTTATCAAATTGTTTTATCAAATTTTGAATTTATAAAAACAAAATTCCAGCAGAAGAAGATGTCTGAATTTGTCCTGCAGTCTCCAACCAAGGCAAAGACTGAGCTACATATGCACTAACTGTAAAAATTTTCAAAGACTAGTTATTAAAACTTTGAAACACAGCCAATAATGAAGATAACTGTGCTCTCTGTGCAGATGTGGTAGGAACTTGAAAAAATATTGTTTTACTTTAACAAGCACAGGCAGCAACACCAGATACTGAACCATCAGTAAATACAGTTAAAGTATCAAATATTGGGCTAACTTTATTTTAAAAGGAAAAACTATAAGTTGCACCTATAAAATCTAAAATAATTTGTTTTTTTTTTTGTGCCTCAACAGGTTTGACTCTGTCATAATAAGCTTACATATGTTAAAATGCCATATTTGTCAGATCTCTGAGAATTCTGAGGGCCAGCATATGTGAGTTACCCTTTGTCTATCTTTATCATCTGCTCTAAACTTCGTCCTGTGAAACAGGATGTTCTGATCTCAAATTTGGCATATTGTTTAAATGTATGTTTTAGAACCAAACCTTAGGTAGAACTATATAAGCAAACTTTATGGTTCCAATTTTAGATTTAACAACAACAACAACAACAAAAACTAAACAAAGAGACTATGTAAAACTCTATCTTGTACTCTACTATAATGTTTAGCATAATTTTAAATCTGCTCTTTTAAAACTAAAATCAAAGAAAAAAATTAATGATACATAATTTATAAAGGGCCTAACAAATCTTATTAATCCTATCACATTGTGTTAATACTTAACAGCAAGAAATGAAAGGACAAAAGTTTTATTTAACATTAAACAGAAAACTAAACTTAGATTGTAGCCCTCAGCAAAAATGCACTCTTCTGGACATACCAAAGCTACAAGGCAGAAATAAACAGCATTAAATCATTTATTTGGTACTGGCCTCCAGTGATATACTTTACATAATGGTTAACAATGATCAATATATAGCCCTGCATAAACCTGGGCTAACAAGAAAGTTTAGACCATTTTATCCTGTAAAAGAGCATAAGTAAACATTTTGCATTGAAGAATCTCCAGCCTTTTAAAATGAAGAACAACATACCTTATAGTTTTTTTTTATATGAATATATTGTAATGACTGCAGTTTTTATTTAATTGGCTTCAACAGTATGGCTTGGTTTTACTTTGTAAACTTAATAAAATAAATACCAAGGTTTGTTATTTCTTCAAAATGTTGAGAAACATTTAGAGCTCTGAGGGGAGGGAGATATTCATATGGAAATCCCACGTATAGCTGTGTGTTTTAAGGTCTTTCTCTGCATAATATCAGAGTGTGGGTCTTTGTATGCAATTCCATTTGATACAAAGGAAGCATCACTGTGGATCCAAGAACATGGGACTGATCTATCATTTGAGGGCAGAGAGCAACATATTTCAATAACAACTTACTGTGTTGCTTGAAAATTGGTTTAAATGCTCAATCCCTCTCCCAAAAGGCAAAGGAGATGGACATCAGAAGGAGAAAACAGGGAATAAGTTAGTAGCCTGCCACAGAGTGTGTCTGAAAGGCTCTGTCCTGCAGATTTTCAAAGCAGTTGCTGAGACTTATGGCCAACTGTTGGGCAGAGTGCATGCAATCTACTGAAAGAAGTGGCAAATAGTAATATCTGGAGAGGACAGGAGCTCCACAAGAAGGTAACAGAACCAAAAATCCACAAACATAGCCCATGACAGTTCAGTGTCTAAGTTAATTGCATAGTAATAGGAACAGGGACTACCTCTGGCATAAACTGATTGGCCTGATTTGTGATTACCTCACCCTGATTGTGGAGCAGCCTTATCAAGCCACAGAAGACAATGCAAACACTCCTGATGAGATATGATAGACTAGTATCAGGAGGAAAGAGAGGAAGTCCTCCCCTATCAGTGGACTGGAGGGGGAGCATGAGTGAAAAAGTGGCAGGGAAGGTGGGATTCTGAGAGGAGAAGGGTTATGGAGGTATACAGTGTATTGATAAAAATAAAAATGAAAAAATATTTAAAAATATAAAAAATAATTTTTTAGAGTTATATTACAGGAGAGTGCACTTTGAGATTGATATGGCAATGAAAGTGACTAAAGAGATGGGGTCACTGTCTCTCAGTTCTTTCACTTTGTCTCTTTGTTTTAATCAGTCTTGGTCTCTATTTCTGAAACTGTCTCTCTAGCTCTCTTTCTCTCTCTCTCTCAGTCTACCTTCTCTTGCTGCTGCTTGTGGTTCATTATGAAAAGTTCTCAGTTCTGCTGGAAGATTAAAAAGATGACTGTTTGGTGACGTGATGTCCTGGATGGTTTCTTTAAAAATATAAGCAAGGTCCCAATTGAATTCTTTGTGTTCATAGAGTTGCCTTTGTCAGAGCACATTTTCCCAGTAAATATTTCCATGACAGAGGACATATCTGTGCATTTAACAAATATTAATAGAATCTGTAATAATGTGAAACACACATGTCAAGGACACGTGACTTTGTTAAAGACCAGTTGAAAGAAATATGTGACACTTTTCCTGAACTAAGAGTCTTGGGCACAGGATTGTCATCTCTGGCTTATTTACTTTCAGCTGCCCAATTTGAGGCATGTAGAGCTGCTAAAACTTTCTTTCAAGCATGCATTTCACTTGGCCCTTTTAATAACTGGCTACTGAAATTCTTACTGGCTTTCATCTTTGCATGACATTATTCTCCCTCTCAGCCAATCAGTACCTGAGAGAATCTTGAGATTTCCATGAAGATGAGTAAACAAACTTTCCTCAGTGTCCTGTAGCTCTGATCCTGTGCACAGGTCTGTTTTTCTTATGAAACACAAGTAGCATTTATCTAATCCCTTTATCCAGACCCGACACCTTTACTGCTGTTTACCTCTGTGACAATTTCAGGTAGGAAATGAAACTTTAATGTTTATTTAATTGGACAGTATCCTAAGTAGGGAAACTTCAAAGTGATGTGGGATTACGGAGAATGTACTAAATTACAAGGTGATTTCCTACATGGTGTTCCATCTAAAATTTTCTAGGTTGTGACTTTGAACTGAGCAGTTTCTCACATACTCAATAAATGTACCTTCACATCTTTATTGATATAATAGGCTGGCAGGGTCTAGGCTTACCTGTGATATAGTGTGTTTAAGAGCAGGGCAAAGAGAAGGAAAACATGAGACTGGTTTGGCTGAAAGAGAAAAATATTGGTCAGTGTAAAGGGAGAACTGAGAAGCAATAAACTATTTCTCAGCTGATGCTGTTCCACACCTTATTGCCAAAACTGTATGAACAGAGTTGACATGGTCAATCTTGCTGGATTGGCAAATAAGTACTTATCTATGGTCAGTGTGGAACCCTCCTGGTCCTGGACTTTACAGTTAAAAATGGGCCTTTAGGACAGAGAAATGGGTTTGTGTTTTATGCCTAGGACACAAGAGCAGCTGTATTTCTTGCTGTGGTCTTCCTGACAAACTCCCTAAATGTAGTGTTAGGGCCATGAATGCTGGTTCATATGTGCCACCAGAGCTCATGGGGTCTGAGGTACCTGGGTAACCACTAGTTCATGGCTGGGATTCTCTGCTATGTATTGACTTCCTAGAAAGCATGCCTTACAAATTCAAACTATGTCCTCCTTTAGTGGAATCATTTCTCCATGTTAAAGTCAGTGTAAAATATGTCAGCATATTATTTTTATTGATATATAATATAGAATACACACCTTTTCAATTGCTCCCAGGTTCAAATCTTACCTGTGTGTCACACTAATTATTTTTTCTTTAACATACATTAATTGAAGTATGTTTTGTTCATATACACATTGAAACATAATCAGTGTCTCAATGCCAATTTCCATAAATAAAACTATGTTCATCTTTGCTGCATGCTAGTACAACCCCCAAAAGAAGCCATCAATCCTAAAGAGCTCTATATTTCATCACCTTTATCACAGTTTTCTTATGTATTCATCCCTTTGTTTCTTTCTTTATTTTTTCTTTATTAATTACACTTCATTCACTTTGTATCCCCTCTGTGGTTCCCTTCCTCTTCCATCTCAATCCCTCCATTCCTCCACCCTCTGCATGCATGCTCCTCCACATTTTCACTTAGAGGAGAGATCTTTTATTGCTTCCTTTTGATTCTAGGCAATTAAGTCTCATCAGGAGTAGCTGTGTTGTCTTCTGGGGCCTGGTAATGCTGCTTCCACATCAGGGGGAGGTAATTAAAGAGCAGACCAATCAGTTCATTTCAGAGACAGTCCCTGTACTTGTTACAATGGAACCCACTTGGATACTGAACTGCCATGCGTTCCATCTCTGCAGTGGCCTTAGGTTATCTCCATGCATAGTCCTTGGTTGCAGTATCAGTGCCTCAGGAAGTGCCCCGGGTTGAAATTTTTTGGTTCTGTTGCTCTCCTTATGGAGTTCCTGTCCTCTACAGATCTTACTGATTCCTACTTCTTTCATAAGATTCCCTGCACTCTGCCCAAAATTTGCCCATAAGTCTCAGCATCTGCATTGATAGTCAGCAAGGCAGAGCCTTTCAGATGTCTTTGGTGTCAGGCTCATGACTTGTTCCTCTTTTCTCCTTCTTCTTATGTCCAGCTTCTTTGCCTTTATCTGTAGGAATTGAGCATTTTAGCAAAGAGTCCTCCCTCCTGATTAGTTTCTTTAGGTGTACATATTTTAGTAGGTTTATAACTAAAAGGCAGAGAAAATCTATCCAAATCAACAAAATCAGAAAAGAAAAGGGGGACATAACCACAGACACTGAAGAAATCCAAACAATAATTAGGTCTTACTTCCAAAGTCTATATGCCACAAAATTTGAAAATCTGAATGAAATGGACAATTTTTCTTGACCAATTCTACATGACAAACCTGAATCAAGAACAAGTAAACCTATTAAATAGTCCTATAACCCATAAGGAAATAGAAGCTGTCATCAAAAGTCTACCATGCAAAAAAAGCCCAGAGCCAGATGGTTTCAGCACCGAATTCTACCAGACCTTCAAAGAAGAGCTAACACCAATACTCTTCAAACTATTCCACAAGATAGAAACAGAAGAAACACTACCAAACTCATTCTAAAAAGCCACAGTCACCTTAGTGCCTGAACCTCACAGAGACCCAACAAAGAAAGAGAATTTCAGGCCAATCTCCGTCATGAACTTTGATGTAAAAATACTCAACAAAATAAAAACTGAATCTAAAAACACATCAAAGGCATATTTATTTAGAACAATATTTGTTCACTTTTTATCCCCAATGCTGGCTCCTCTGCTTCTCATTCTTGTTCCACCCCAAAACCTTCTTCTACCCCTATGCCCTTTCTCTAGTTCCCCTGACAGGGGAGCTCCTACTCCCTCTTCTATCTCACCCTAGCTTATCAGTTCTCATCAAGGATGGCTGCATCAGCTTCCTCTGTGGCCTGATTCTCAGGGCATTGTTCCCCTTGTGTCCTTAATTCCCTCTAATTATGACACTCTGACTGCCTCCTCTCCTTCAGGATTCTCAGACCTCTGAGGGAAGGGAGAATTTTATATTGAAATTCCATTTAATGCTGGGTGTTTTAAGGTCTCTACCTCTGCGTAATATCAGACTGGGGTCTCTGAATACCATCCAAAATGATACAGAAAGCAGCATCTCTTTGGATACAAGAGCATGGTACTGATCTATTAGTTGAGGGGAGAAAGCAGCATATTTTAATACAAACAGCCTGTGCTGCATGAAAATTTCTGTAGGATGTCGTGGCCCAACAGTACAATTCACTGTTACACTATACCCCTAGAAGAAGACTGCTTTGGTCACAATTAGATGGCTTAATGGAACTTTATCTTCCAATATTAGGAGACCTTCTAATAAGAGAAAACATACCATATTTGTCTTTCTGCATTTTAGTTACTTCACCAGGATGATTTTTTCTGGTTCTGCATATTTGCCTGAAAATATCATGATGTCATTTTCTTAGCTGAATCATGCTCCCTTATGGAAATATTCCACATTTTCTCCAAAGGAGATTGTCAGTCCTGTTAGTTAGTCCTTGCAAGTTACTGGGACTTTAATCATTGTATTGAATGACAAACTATCAGAATAACTATGTTCATTTAGCCTATACATCCCTCCATCTTTTTCCACTTCCTGGTGATTTGTATTGCAATGTCTCCTTGAAGCTCTTTTATTTACATGTTGAGTCCCCAATGAGCAAATATCTAGTAAAGATTAGGAGGTATGGCCTTGTTACATAATATAATTCCTATTGGAGTTATATTATAGGAGGGTATGCTTTGAGGTTGATATTCAAATGAAAGTGAGCAGAGTGAATGGAGTTTCTGTTTCTCTGTTTTTGTCACTTTACAACTTTGTTTCTGTTGGTCTGGTGTCTCTATTTCTGAGTATGTCTCTCTAACTCTTTCTCTCTCTGTCTCTCTCAGTCTCCTTCTATCTGCTTCCACTTGTGGTTCAGTTTGAAAAGCTCTTAGTTCTTCTGAAAGAACTACAAAAAGTTGTCTGCTTACTGATGTGAAATCATGGGTAGTCTCTGTAAAAACATACCCAAAATCCCAATTAAATGCTTTTTGTTCAAAGAATTGCCTTGTCATGGAGTGTTTTCCCAATAAGTAATTCACTGACTGTGGACATATCTGTGCATTAAACAAATTATAATAGAATCTGTGATAAAATATGACTCACACATCAAGGATAAGCGACTTAATTTATGGCCACTAGAAAGAAATATGTGACAGTTTAACTGAAATATTATTTTGGACACTCAATGTGATACCATAATAGCATGTTTAGGTCATAGCCCCATTGTGATCTCATAATAGCATTGAGATTCATCATAGCATTATGATACTACCATTGTGATATCAAAATACCAGATGAATTTATTAATGACTTCTTGAAAGAAATATGTGATACTATTCCTGAACCAAAAATCTTGGACAGGAACTGTCATCTCTGTGTTGTGTGCTATCAAATGCCCAGATGGAGGCATGTAGGGCTGTTCAGACTTTCTGTCAAGCAAGCTGTTTCCTACATAGTGGTCAGTGAGGAACTCTCCTGGTCTTGGGATTTACAGTTATACCTGGGCCTTCAGGACAGAGAAATGGGTATGTTCTATAAGCCTAGGACAAAAGAGCAGCTTTGTTTCCTTCAGTGGTGCTCCAGACAAACACTTTAAACATAGTGTTATTGTCAGGACAGCTTGTTCAGCTGTATCTTTTCTCCATTTTCACAGGCATTGTATAATTGTTCACATATTATCTTTTTCATTTTTATTGATTATGTGGGAATTTCATATAATATACCTTACACTCCTTTCCATTGTTCCCTGGTTCAAATTCCTTCCCATATGTCACAGTATTTTTTTTCTTTAAAATACACCAATTGAAGTATGTGTTGTTCATCTACTCATTGGAACATGATCAGAGTCTCAGTGCCATGTCCTTTAAGGAAAACTGTGCTCAGCATTGCTGAACCCTGGCACCACCCACAAGAAGAAGCCATTAATCCTGAAGAGCTCTATACTTTATCGCCATGATCACAGTTATAATTATATATTTATTTATTATGATGTGTTCACTTTGTATCTCCTCTGTTGTCCCCTCCCTCTTATTCTTTCAGTTCTACCCACCCTACGTCTTCAACCCCTATGCCTTTCTATAATTACCCACATAGGGGTGGTCCTCCTCCCCCTTCTATCTGACCCTAGCTTTTCACGTCTCATGAAGGCTGTCTTCATAATCATATCCTGTTGGCTGATTCTCAGGGCATCGTGTCCTCAGTTCCCTCTACTTAAGACACTCTTCCTGCTTCTTCTCTTTTTTTATTTTATTATTATTTTTTTTATCAGTTACATTTTATTAACTCTGTATCCCAGCCATGTCCAGATCCTTCATTCCCTCCCAGTCCCTCACTCCCTCCCTCATCTCCACCGTGCCCCTTTCCAAGTCCACTGATAGGGAGGACCTCCTCCCCATTCATCTGATCCTGTTTTATCAGGTATCTTCAGGACTGGCTTCAAAG
This sequence comes from Meriones unguiculatus, assembly GCF_030254825.1. NCBI lineage: Eukaryota > Metazoa > Chordata > Mammalia > Rodentia > Muridae > Meriones > Meriones unguiculatus. The sequence continues at coordinate 10,784,117 of NW_026843709.1, forward strand.
CCCTCCTCTGTGGCCTAACAGGACTGCTCCTGCCTTCGGGGGTGGGGAGACCAAAGAGCCAGTCATTGAGTTCCTGTTAGAAATAGTCCTTGTTCCCCTCACTTTCAGAAACCAATTGGTTACTGAGCTACCACAGGCTACATCTGAGTGGAGGTTCTAGGTTATATCCATACATGGTCCTTGGTTGAATGTCAGTCTCAGAAAAGACCCTGTGCCCAGATCTGCTTCTTCTCTTGCAGGCTTCCCAGAGCTCTGAGAGGAGGCATAATTTCATAGGGAAAGCCTATTTAATGCTGGGTGTTTTAAGTTCTCTCTGTGCATAATATTGGACTGTGTAAGTAATCCCAAATGATGCAGAAAGAAACATGTCTGAGGATACAAGAACATGACACTGATCTATCAGTTGAGGGCAGAGAGCAACATATCTTAATAACAACAGCTGGGTTTGTTTGAAAATTTCCATATGATGACCTGGCTCCAAAATTCAATTAACAGCCAGCCAATACCCCTATTTTAAGAATGGTTTGTTTACAATAGAAGCCTATTGCAACTTTATCCCTCACTATTAGGAGACCTCTAACAAGTGAATATATACCATATTTGTCTTTCTATACATTTTAGTTACTTCACCCTGATTAATTTTTCCTGGTTTCATCCATTTGACTGGAAAACAAAAACAAAAAAAAACATGATGTCCTTTTCTTAGCTGAACAATACTCCAATATGGAAACATTCCATTTTCCCTGAAAGAGAATGTTAGTTCTTCTCTATAGTTTGGAAGTTGCTGGGACTTTAATCATTGTATTGAATAACAAACTATGTTCTTTTAGCCTGGAAGTCCCTACATCTTTTTCCATGTCCTGGTAATTCAGATTGCAATGTCCCCTTGAAGCTCATGTATTTACATATTTAATCCCTAGTGAGAAAAATCTGGAAAGGGTTAGTAGGTATGGCCTTGTTGGATAATATAATTACTATTGGAGTTACATTATGGGAGGGTGTGCTTTGAGGTTGATATGCCAATGAAAGACAGAATGGAGTCTCTATCTCTCAGACTTTGTCAATTTTTATCTTTGTTTCTTTTGGTCTTGATCTCTCTAGCTTTTTCTTTTTCTCTCAGTCTCCCTCTCTCTGCCTAACATTTGTCGTTCAGTTGTTCTGCTCAAGATTACAGCAAGATGACTACTTGCTGATGTGACATCAGGGATGTTCTCTGTATAAATATAAGCAAAGTCACAATTAAATGCTTTTTGTTGAAAGATTTGCCTTGGTAAAGCAACATTTTCATAGTAAGTAATTCACTGATTGATGATATATCTGTGTATTTAATAAATAACAATGGAATCTATGTTAACATGAAACTCACATGTCAAGGACATGTGACTTTATTAATTACCACTTGAAAAAAATATGTCACACTTTTCCTGAAGTAAGAGTCTTGGTCGTAGGAACTGTCATCTATGTATTATGTGCTTTCAACTGCACAGCCTGTCTCTCAAGGACTCTGTACACTTTAGGCCTTTTAATAATTGGCTCCTGACAATCTTTCTGGATTTCACCTGTTTCATGACATTATTTTGCCTCTCAGCCAATCAGCACATGAGAGAATCTTAGGTTTCCATGGAAATGAGTAAAGAAAATTTCAGTGTCCAGTATCTCTGATCCTGTGCACAAGTTACTTTTTCTTGTGAAACTCGACATGCCCTTTTATCATCACTTTATCCAGATCCCACAAATTAACTCTTGTTAACCTCTGTGACAATATCAAGTTGGAAATGAAACTTTAATGTTTATTTAATTAGATAACTTCCAAAGTAGGAAATTTTCAATTTCATTTGGATTTAGGTTTATGTACTGAATGAAAAGCTGGTCTCCTATTGTGGTCTTGGTTCTGAAATTTCCTAGGTTTGTGACCTTGAACTGAGCAGTTACAGGTGTACTCATTAAATGTAACTTCACATTCTTATTGATATAGTAGGCTGGCAGAGTCTGTGGTTCCCTGTGGTATTGAGTCAGTAAGAACAGCTAAAGAGACTGAAACAAAACAATTCCTGGGACTTGTTTGTCTGGGTCAGAGAAAGATCTTTCTATGTAAAAGGAAAACTGAGGGGCAATTAACTATTTGACAGCTTGTGCTCTTCCACACTTGTGTTTCCAACCTTCTTTGACCTGGTTTGCCTTGGGTCATCTGGCTGGATTGGCAGCTGTGTCCTACTCTATGGTCAGTGAGGAACCCTCCTGGTCCTGGGTTTACAGTTAAAACTGGACCTTCAGGATCGTGAAGTGGGTCCATGTATGTGCCTAGGACAAAAGAACAGCTGTGTTTTCCTTCATTGGTGCTCCAGACAAACCCTCTCTAACTCTCTCTTTCTCTGTCTCTGGCTGTCTCCCTCTTTCTATCTGCTGCTTGTGGTTCAGTATATAAAGCTATCAGTTCTGGTGAAGGACTCTATGTTCACTCTATGTAGTGTTTGTGCTAGGACTGCTTGTTCATAGATGCCACCTGAACTCATGTGGTCTGAGGTAGCTGGGTAACCACTAGTTCATGGCTAAGATTATCTACTACATAATGAAATAATGGAAAGCGTGTCTTACAAAGTAAAACTCTATCCTCCTTAGAGGAATCTTTTCTCCATGTTAAAAGTCATTATAAAGTTTTCAACATATTATTTTTATTGAATATTTGGAAATTTCATAATACATACATTACACTGCTCTTCCATTACTGCCAGGTTCATATTCCTACCCATATATCAAACTAAAATATTTTTCTTTAAAATACTTCAATTGATGTATGTGTGGTTCATATACTCATTAGAACATGATCAGAGTCTTGGTGCCAACTCCCTTAAAGAAACCTGAGTCCATCCTTGCCACACCCTGGCACCACCCTCAAGAAGAAGCCATCAATCTTGAAGAGCTGTATACTCATCCGCTTGATCATAGGTTTTCATATGTTTTTATTTATTAGGATTTGTTGGCTTTGATTCCCTAATGGAGTCCCTCCCTCATCTCCTCCCAGTCCTATTTACACTCCTTCTTCAACCCTAGGTCCTTTCTCCATTCCTGTGAGAGGGTAAGTCATCTTTCCTTTTCTATTTGACCCTTGTCCTATGCCCTTTCTTCGGCTCCCTGATAGGATAGGTATTACTCCCCTTTCTAACTGACCATAGCTTATCAGGTCTCATCAAGGGTGGCTGCATCATCTTCTTCTGTGGCCTGATTCTCATGGCATTGTTTTCCATGTTTCCTCAATTCCTTCTCCTTATGACACTCTTCCTGCCTCCTCTCCCACAGGCTTCCCAGCACTCTGAGGGGAGGAAGAATTTCATAGGAAAATCCCAATTAGAGCTGGGTGTTTTAAGTTCTCTCTCTCTATAGTATCAGAGTTTGAGTCTCTGTAGGCAAACCCACTTGACACTGAAGGAAAAGTTTCCATGGATAAAAGAACATGTCACTAATCAAACATTTTAGAGCATGGAGCAACATATTTTAATAACAACATCCTGCATTGCTTTACAATTTTTATAGAACACTCAGGCCCAGCATCTCAGTTAACTGCCATCAATCCCTCTAGTGGAAGACTGGTTTGGTCGCAATAGATGTCCTATTGTACCTTTAATTCCCACTATTAGAAGACTTCCTAATAAATGAATACATACCATTTTTGTCTTTCTGCATTTTAATTACTTCACCCAGGATGATTTTTTCTGGTTCCATTCATTTGCCTGAAAGTATCATGATGACATTTTGTCAGCTGAATAATTCTCTGTTATGTAGATATTCCACATTTTCCACAAAGGAGATTGTCAGGCCTGTTCTTTAGTACTTCAAAATTACAGGTAGTTTAATCATTGTATTGAATACAAACTATCAGGAAAACTATGTTCTCTAGCCTAGAAGTCCCTTCAATTTCTTCCACTTCCTGGTGTTTTGAATTACATTGTCCCCTTGAAGCTCATCTATTTACATGATTAGTCCCCAAAGAGGGAATGTTTGGGAATGGTTGGGCAATATGGCCTTGTTAGATAATATAATTCTATAGTATAGAAATAATATAATATAATATAATATAATGTAACATAATATAACATAATATAGTTACATTATGGGAGGTGTGCTTTGAGGTTGAGATGACAATGAAAGTGACCAGAAGAATGGAGTCTCTGTGTCTAGGTTTCAGTCACTTAATACTTATGTTTCTGTTGATCTCAGTCTCTGTATTTCTGAACCTGTCTCTCTAACTGTTTCTCTTTCTCTGTCTCTGGCTGTCTCCCTCTCTCTATCTGCTGCTTGTGGTTCAGTATATAAAGCTTTCAGTTCTGGTGAAGGACTATAGCAAGATGACTGCTTGCTCAATCATCAATATGACTCAGGAAAAAAAAAAGCACAAGTATATCATGAAATGTGCAGGTAAAGTTTGGAAAATATTAAAGATCATTGATCTATCCCTGAAGCAGAAAGACACACATGGTATACAGTCACTCATACAGACATATAATATAGGATAAACCTAATGAAATCTGTATGTCTAAAGAAACTTTTCAAGAGGGAGGACTCTGGTTAAAATGCTAAATCCCCATCCCAAAAGAGAAAGAGTATGGACAGCAGAAGAAGGAGAAAACAGGGAATAAGTTAGGAGCTGGACACAGAGGGTCGCTGAGAGGCTCTGCCCTGCAGACTATCAAAGCAGATGTTGAGACTTATGGGCAACTGTTGGACAGAGTGCATGTAATCTAATAAAGAAGTGGGAAATAGTGAGATATGGAGAGGACAAGAGATCCACAAGGAGAGCAACAGAACCAAAGAATCTGAGCATATGGTTCTTTCCTGAGACTAATGCTCCAGCCAATTACCATGCATGGAGATAACCTATAACCCCTACACAGATGTAGCCTATGGCAGTTCAGTGTCCAAGTGGGTTCCACAGTAATGGGAAGACAGTCTGCCTCTGATATGAAGTGATTGGCCTGCTCATTGATCACCTCTCTTGGATGAGGGAGCAGCCTTACCAAGCCACAAAAAAAGATAAAGAAACCACTCCTGATGAGATCTGATTGACTAGGAAGGTGGGATGGAGAGAGGAGACATGAGGAGTTTATAGAGAAATAGAAAATAAACAAATTGTAATTAATAAAAATGAAAATTATAAAAATAAATATGAAAAATATAATTCATTTTTGAATTATATTATAGGAAGGTATGCATGGAGGTTGATAGGCCAATAAAAGTGACCAAACAGAAGGAAATCTTGAGCTCTCAGTTTCTGTCAATTTATATCTCTCTTTCTGTTGGTCTCAGTCTCTCTACTTCTCAATCCATCTGTCTAGCTCTTTCTCTCTGTGTCCCTCTCTATACCTGCCACTTGTGTTTTAGTATGAAAAGCTCTCAGTTCTGCTGAAGGACTACAAAAATTTGACTTCTGGATGACATGACATCAGGGAATGTCTCTGTAAAAATATAAACAAGCTACAAATTAAATGATTTTGTTGGAAGATTTGTCTTGGTCAGGGATCATTTTCACAGTAAGTAATTCACTGACTGAGGACATATCTGTTCATTTATCAAATAATAATGGAATCTATGATAATGGGAAACTCACATGTCAAGAAACATGATTTTATTAATGACTACTTGAAACAAATATTTGACACTTTTGCTGAACTAAGAGTCTTAGAAACAGGAAATGTCATCTCTGTGATCTGTTCTTTCAGTTGCCAAGAAATGAGTATCATGTAGGGCTACTCAGCCTTTCTCTCAAGAAGGCTGTCCATTTGGTCCTTTTAATAACTGCCTCCAAAAGCACTTACTGGCTTTTAACTGTTTCATGACAGCAATCTAAATCTCAGCCCACCAGCACCTGAGAGAATCTTGAGGGTTGCATGGAGATGAGTAAACAAAATTTCCTCAGTGTCCAGTATCTCTGATTCTGTGCACATGTGACTTATTCTTGTGAAATTCAACAAGCCTTTATCTCATCCCATTATCATGATCCCACAACTTTCCTACTGTTTACCTCTGTGACAATGTCAGGATGAAAACAAAAGTTTAGTGTTTATTAATTGGACAGCTTGCTAAGAAAGGAAGCTTCAATGTGATGTGGAATTAAGGGAAAGGTCCCAAATGACAAGGTGATCTTCCACATCACAAGAAAGTAACATTCATTGGTCATTACTATCTATCAACATTAATGGACTCAACTAGCCAATAAAAAAAGATACAGTTTAACAAAATGGTTGCAGAAACAAATCCAGCATTCTGTTGCATTTAAGAAACACACCTATACAACAAACATAAACACCACCTCAGTGTAAAGGACTGGAAAAAGGTTTTTCAAGCAAATGGATTCAGAAAACAAGCTGGAGTAGCTATGCTAATATCTAATAAAATAGACTTTCAACCCAAAATTAATCAAAAAATATAAAGAAGGGCACTACATTCTCATCAAAGGAAAAAAATCTATGAAGAGGACATGACAATTTTGAACGTGTATATCCCAAATACAGGAGAGCCTGCATTCATAAATGAAACATTATTAAAGCTTAAATCACACATTGATTGTAATACCTTACTAGTGGAAGACTTCAACACACCACTCTCACCAAGCAACAGATCAACTAGACAGAAACCAAATAGGGAAATAAAGGCACTTTCAGAGACACTAAATCAAATGGACCTAATAGATGTCTACAGAACTTTTCACCCAAAGTTAAAAGAGTATAGCTTCTTTTCAGCACCTCATGAAAACTTCTCCAAAATAGACCATATAGTTCGTCACAAAGCAAGCCTCAACAGATAGAAGAAGATTGACATAATCCCTTGTATCCTATCCAACCACCGTGGAGTAAGCTGGACTTCAACAACAATGGAAATATCAAAAAGCCTACATGCACATGGAAACTGAATAACATGCTACTCAATGACATCTGGGTTAAGGAAGAAATAAAGAAATTAAAGGTTTTCTAGAATTCAATGAAAATGGAGGCACAACATACCCAAATTTATGGAACACTTTGAAAGCAGTGGTCAGAGGAAAATTCATAGCAGTAAGTGCCTTCAAGAAGAAATTTGTAACATCACATACAAATTAATGGCCCAATTGAAAATCATAGGGAGGGAAAAGATGCATAGACACCCAAGAGGAGCAGACAGCTGGATATTATCAAACTCAGGGCTGAAATTAATCAATTAGAAACAAATAACATGATTGAAAAAAATCAATGAAACAAAAAGCTGGTTCTTTGAGAAAATCAACAAGATAGACAAACCCTTAGCCAAACTAACTAAAAAGCAGAAAAAATCTATCCAAAAGAGCAAAATCAGAGATGAAGAGGGTGACATAACTACAGACACTGAGGAAATGCAAACAATCATTAGGTCATACTACAAAAGCCTATATGCCACAAAATTTGAAAATCTAAAAGAAATGGACAATTTTCTTGATAGATTCAATTTAACAAAATTAAGTCAACATCAGTAGAAAGACTGAATAGCCCTAAATCCCCCAAGGAAATTGGAGCAGTCATTAACAGTCTTCCCTCCAAAAAAGGCCCTGGGGCCAAATGGATTCAGTGCAGAATTCTACCAGACTTTCAAAGGAGTGTTAACACCAAAACTCCTCAAATAATTCCACAAAATAGAAACAGAAGAATCATTACCAAACTCATTCTATGAAGCCACAGTCACCTTGATACCAAAACCACACAAAGACCCAACACAAAAAGAAAACTTCAAACCTATCTCTCCTATGAACACTGAGACAAAAATACTCAATAAAATACTGGCAAACCAAATCTAAGAACACATAAAAGATATCATCCACTATGACAAGTTTGCTTCATCCCAGGCATTCAAGGAAGGTACAATATATGGAAATCCATCAATGTGATCCACCACATAAACAAAATGAAGGAGAAAAACCACATGATTATCTCCTTAAATGCTGAAAAAAGCTTTTGACAATATCCAATGCCCATTCATGCTTAAATTCTTGGAGAGATCACAGATACAAGTAAACATAGTAAAGTAAACATAGTAAAGGCAATATAAAACAAGCCTATAGCCAACGTCAAAATCAATTGAGAGAAAATTAAACAAATCCCACTGAAATCAGGGACAAGACAAAGCTGAACACAGTCTCTCTATCTCTTCAATACAGCACTTGAAAGCCTAGCTAATGGAAGACAACTAAAGGAGAGCAAGGGAGTACAAATTTGAAAGGAATTGGTCAAAGTTTCAGTATTTGCAGATGGTATGAGATTTTACATGAGTGACCCCAAAAATTCAACCAGAGAACACCTTCAGCTGATAAACAAATTCAGCAAAGTGGCTGGATAGAAAATTAAGTCAAAGCAATTAGGGAAACATCACCCTTCACTATAGCCACTAATAAAATAAAGTACCTCGGAATGACTCTCAACAAGCAACTGAAAGACCTGTATGATAAAAACATATTGTATTTATTGATTATGTTGGAATTTCATATTACATATATTACACTCTTTTTCCATTGCACCCAGGTCCAAATTCCTACCTATGTGTCACACTATTTTTTTTTTTATACATCAGTGGAAGTAAGTGTTGTTTACACACTCATTGGAACCTGATCAAATTCTCAGTGCCATGTTCCTTAAAGAAAATTGAGTTCATCCTTGCCACACACTGTCACCACTGCCAAGAAGAAGTCATCAGTCCTGAAAAGCTCTATACTTCATCAACTTGGTCACAGATTTTCTTATGTATATATTTATTCTGAATTGTTCACTTTGTAATACTACTGTTTCCCTCTCCCTCTTCTCCTTCCACTCCCACCCACCCTCCTCCTTCTATCCCTAGGTCCTTTTTCTAGTTCTGTGATAGGGAAGGTCATCCTCACAGTTCTATCTGACCATAGCTTATCAGGCCACATCAAGGTTGGCTCCATTATCTTCCTCTGTGGCCTGATTCTCAGGGCATTGTCCTCCTTGTGTCCTCAATTCCCTCTACTTATGACAGTCTTCCTTCCTCCTCTCCTGCAGGCTTCCTGGAGCTCAGAAGAGAGGTAGAATTTCATTACAAAATCCTATTTAGATCTGGGTGTTATAACATCACTCTGTGCATAATATCAGACTGTGGGTCTCCACAATCCCATTTGATACAGAAGAAGGCATACTTGTGGATCCAAGAACATGGCACTTATCTATCAGTTGAGTGTAGAAAGCAACATATTTTAATAACAACAGCCTCCCACAATTTTTGTAGGAGGCACTGGCCCAACATCTCATTTAACTGCAATCCAATCTCCCTAGTAGAAGACTGGTTTGGTCACAATAGATGGATTATTGGAACTTAATCCCCAACTATCAGGAGACCTCCTAATAAGTGAATACATACCATGTTTTTCTTTCTACATTTTAGTTATTTCAACCAGGATGATTTTTCCTGGTTTCATACATTTGTCAAAAATATCATGATGTTATTTTCTTAGCTGAATATTACTCCATTATGGAAATACTCCACATTTTCCCCAAAAGAGATTGTCACTCCTTTACTTTAGAACTTGGAAGTTGCTGGAACATTAACATTGTATTAAATGACAAACATTCACAATAACAATGTTTTTTAGCCTAGAATTCCCACATCTTCTTCTACTTCCTCATGATTTGAATTGCAATGTTCCTTGGGGCTACTCTATTTACATGTGGAGTCCCTAACAAGGAAATGTCTGATTAGAGTTAGGAGGTATGGCCTTATTTTATAATATAATTTACTTTGTTTCTCTAATTTCTTTTCAGCCCTTTTATCTTTTGTATACAGGAGGGCTATTGATTTTTTGAGTTAATATGTTATCAGGCAATTTTGCTGAAGGTGTTTATCAGCTGTAGGAGTTCCCTGGTATAATTTTATAGTCCTTCAGGTATACTATCATATCATCTGCAAATAATGATACTTTGACTTCTTCATTTCTGATTTGTATGTCCTTGATCTCCTTCAATTATCTTAGCAAGGATTCCAGAACTCTGTTAAAGAGATATGGAGAGAGTGGGCAGCTTTGCTAGTCCTCATTTCAGTGCAATTGCATTCTCTCCCTTTCAGCTTGGTCTTAGCTATAGGCTTGCTATATATTGCCTTTACTCCATTTAGATATGTGCCTAGTATCCCTGATCTCTCCAGTACTTTAACCATGAATGGATGTTGGAATTAGTCAAGTGCTTTTTCAACATCTAAGAAAATTATCATGTGTTTTTTTTTAATTTTTTAATATGGTAGATCACACTGATGGGTTTCTGTATGTTGAAACACCCCTGAATACCTGGGATGAAGCCTATTTGGTGATAGTGGATGATATCTTTGATGTGTTCCTGTATTTGGTCAAAGACATAAAGTACCTTGGTATGACCCCAACCAAACAAGTCAAAGACTTGTATGAAAAAAGAAATCAATTCTCTGATAAAAGTATTAAAAGAAGATATCAGAGGATGGAAAGATCTCCCATGCTCATGTTGTGGCAGGCTTAACCTTGTAAAAATGGTCATCTTACCAAAAGCCATCTACACATTCAATGTAATAGACATCAAATTACCAAAACAATTCTTTATGGACCTTGAAAGATAAATTCACAACTTCATATGGGAAAACAAGAAACCCAGAATTTCAGAAACAATCCTCTACAATAAAAGATCTTCTGAAGTTATCCCCATGCCTGATCTCAAGCTTTACTATGGAGCTACAATACTAAAAACTCCACGGAATACTGACATAAAAACAGAATAGTGGGTCAATGGACCCAAATAGAAAACCCAGAGATAAACTCACACAATTTTGGACACCTTAATTTTTACAAAGATGACAAAATCATACAATGGACCACAGATAGCATCTTCAACAAATGGTGCTGGTTTAACCGGACATCCACATGTAGAAAAATGCAAATAGAGCCATACTTATCACCCTGTACAAAACTATTGTCCAAGTGGATCAAAGACTTCAACATAAAATAAGACACATTAAATCATTTAGAAGAAAAAGTGGGAAAGAGCCTTGAATACATTGGTACAGGAAATAACTTACTGAACAGAACACCAACACTCTTAGAGCAAAAATCAGGAAATGGGACCAAATAAAACTGAAAAGCTTCTGTAAAGTAAAGGACACTGTCATCAAAACAAAACGAATTCATACAGATTGGGAAAGAATCTTCATCAACCCTCTTTGTGACAGAGGGCTATTATCCAGAACGTATAAAAAACTAAAGAGGTTGAAAAGTAACAAATCAGGGAGTCCAATTAAAAATTGGGGAACAGAGCTAAACAGAGAATTCTCACTAGAGGAATATCAAATTGCAAAGAAACACTTAAAGAAATGCTCAACATCAATAGCCATCAGGGAAATAGAAATCAAAAAGACCCTGATATTTCACTTTACACACATCAGAATAGCCAAGATCAAAACTCAAGTGACAGCACATGCTGGAGGGATTGTGGAAAACTGGGAACCTTCTTCCCCTGCTAGAAGGAATGTAAACCTGTACAGCCACTCTGGAAATCAATCTGGTTCATTCAGACAACTAGGAATAGCTCTTCATCAAGATCCAGCTATACCCCTCCTAGGCATATATCCAAAAGATTCTTAAGTACGCAATAAGGATATTTGCTCAACCATGTTTGTAGCAGCTTTATTTGTAATAGCCAGAACCTGGGAAAAAAATGAAAAAAACAGATGCTGTCCCAACTGAAAAATTTAAATTTATACAGAAACAGTGGAACATATACACAATAGAATATTATTCAGTAATACAAAAAAAAGGAAATCATGAAATTTGCAGTTAAATGGAGGGAACTAAAAAGGATCATCCTGAGTGAGCTATTGCAGAAACAGAAAAACACACATGGTATACACTCACTTATATAGGATAAACCTATTAAAATCTCCAGACCTAAGGAAACTAATCAAGAATGAGAACTCTGCTTAAATTCTCAATCCCCTTCCAGAAATGCAAAGAGGATGAACATATGAAGAAGGAGAAAACAGGGAACAAGTTAGGATCCTGCCACAGAGGGCCTCTGAGAGGTTTTCCCTGCAAACTATCAAAGCATATGCTGAGACTTATTGCCAACTGTTAGACAGGGTGTTTGGAATCTAATGAAAGAAGTGGGAAATACAAAGATCTGGAGAGGACAGGAACTCTACAATTAGAGCAACAGAACGAAAAAAATCTGAGCACAGGTTTCATTCCTGACCCCATGGTACAACCAAGTACCACACATAGAGATAACCTAGAATCTCTGCACAGATATAGCCCATGGGCATTCAGTGTCCAAGTGGTTTCTATACTAATGGGAACAGGGAATGCCTCTGACATTAACTGATTAGCCTGATCTTTGAACACCTCTCCCTGATGGGAAGCAGCCTTACCAAACCAGAGAAGACAAAGAAACCACTCCTAATGAGATCTGATTGACTAGGACTAGATGTAAGGAGGGGAATTCCTTCCCTATTAATGGACTTGGGGAGGGGCATGCATCACTATGGGGGAGGGAAGGTAGGATTGGGAGAGGAGGAAGTAGTTTATGGGGGGAGACAAAGTGAATAAAGTATAATTAATAAAAATTAAAAAAAATCAAATATAAAAAAAAATACATGACACATCACCTACTCCTAAGGGGAGAGCAGCCTTACCAGGCAAAAGATTACAATGCAGCCACTCCTGATGAGATCTCATAGACTAAGATAAGACAGAAAGAGAGGAGGACCACCCCTATTAGTGGACCTGGAGAGGGGCATGCATGAAGAAGGGGGAGGGAGGGTGGGACCAGGAAGTAAGAAATGAGGGGCTTATGGGGGGATACAAAGTGAATAAAGTGTAATTTATAAAATAATAAAAAATAAGTTTAAAAAAATAAATAAAAAGAAAGAAAAAAATGGTCTTGGTCACAGGAACTATCATCTCTGGGCTGTGTGCTTTCAGTTACCCAAATTTATGCATGTAGGACTTCTCTGCCTTTCTCTCAAGCAAACTGTCCACTTCTACCTTTTAATTAATGGTTCCTGAAACTCTTACTGGCTTTCACCTGTTTCATGACATCATTCTCCCCCTCAGCCAACCTGCACCTGAGAGAATCTTGAGATTTCCATGGAGATGGGTAAACAAAATTTCATCAAGTCTAGTATCTCTGATCCAATGCATATGTGACTTTTTCTTGTGAAACCCAACAAACCTTTATGCCATCCTTCTATCCAGATCCCACACCTTTACATCCTGTTTGCTTATGTGACAATGTCAGGTATAAAATGAAATTTAATGTTTATGTAATTGGACAGCATTCTAAGTAGGGAAGGGTCAATGTGATATGGGAATAAAAGGAATGTACCAAATGACAAGCTGGTCTCCTACAGTAGTCTTGAATCTGAAATTTCCTAGTTGTGACTTTTAACTGAGCAGTTATTCATGTACTCACTAAATGTACCTTCACGTTCTTATTGATATAAGAGGCTAGCAGGGTCAATGGTTCCCTGGGGTATTGAGTATTTAAGAGCAGGGAAAAGAGAAAGAAACTATACAATTCCTGGGACTGCTTTGGCTGAAACAGAGAAACATAGATGTATGTAACAGGATACCCGAAGGGCAATAAACTATTTGACAACTGGTGCTATTCCACACTCGTGTTACCAACCCTCTATGAGCAGGGCTGCCTTCTCTGACCTGGCTGGATTGGCAGCTGTGTTCTACTTAGTGGTGAGTCGGGAACTCTCCTGTTCCTGGGGTTTACAGGTAAAACTGTGCCTTAAAGACAGAGAATTGTGTCCCTGTTATATGCCTAGGAAACAAGAGCCCATGTGATTTATGCTCTGGTCCTCTAGACAAACCCTTTAAATGTAGTGGTAGTGCCAGGACTGCTCCTTCAGAGGTGCCAGCTGATCTCACTGGGTCTCAGGGAGCTGGGTAAACATTAGTTCATGGCTAGGATTCTCTGCCTCATAATGAGTTCCTGGAACGAATGCCTTACAAAGTTAAACTCTGCCTACCTTTAGCAGAATCTTTTCTCCATATTAAAGGTTATTGTAAAATTTGTCAACATATTATTTTTCTTATTTGGATATCTCATATAATATACATTACAACTTTTCTATTGATCCAGGTTAAAATTCCTACCCAAGTGTCACACATAATTTATTTTTCTCTAAAATACATCAATTGAAGTATGTGTTGTTCATATACGCATTAAAACATGATGGAGTCTTCGTGCCAAGTTACTTAAAATGCAATTCATCCATGCCACACACAGGCACCACCAGGAAGAAGACCATCAGTGCTCTATAATTCATCACCTTGATCACAGTTTTTGTTATGTATTTATTATGATTTGTTCACATTGTATTCCCTCTGCTGCCCCCTCACTCTTCTCCTTTCAGCACCCCCCCAGACTTCTTCTTCTATGCCCTTTTTCTAGTTCACAGATAGGTGTTGAACCTCCTCCCCCTTCAATATGACCCTAGCTTCTCAGGTCTCATCTAGTCTGGCTGCATCACCTTCCTCTGCTGCCTGATTGTCTGTACATTGTTCTCATGGTGTCCTCAATTCCCTCTACTTATGACACTCTTCCTGCCCCCTCTCCTGCAGACTTTCCAGATATCTGAGGAAAGGGAGAATTTCATAGGAAATCCCTTTTAGAACTGGATGTTTTACTCAATTTCAGATTGTGTGTCTCTATATGCAATTCCATTTGATGCAGAAGGAAATATCTCTGTGGATACAAATACATGCCACTTATGTATCAGTTGAGGGCAGAGTACAACATATTATATAACAACAGCCTAGTTTGCTTGACAATTTCCATAAGATGACCTGGCTCAACAACTAAATTCACTGTCACTCTATTCCTCTAGTGGAAGACTGATTTTGATCAAAATAGATGGCTTATTGGAACTTTATCCCCCACTATTAGGAAACCTCCTAATAAGTAAATACATACAATATTTGTCTTTCTGCATTTTAGTTAATTTACCAGTATGGTTTTTCCTGGCTCCATTCTTTTGCCTGAAATATCATGATGGAATTTTCTTAGCAGAATAATATTCCAATATGAAAATATTCCACATTTTCTCCAAAGGAGATTGTCAGTCCTGTTCTTTAGAACTTGGAATTTGCTGGGAGTTTAATCATTTTATTGAATGACAAACTAACAGGATATCTATGTTCTTTTAGCCTAGAAGCCCCTCCATCTTCTTCCATTTGCTGGTGATTTGAAATGCAATGTAAAGTTGAAGATCATCTATTTAAGTGTGGAGTCCCCAGTGAGGAAATATCTGTGAAGGATTAGGAGGTACAGCCTTGTGAGATAATAATATTCCTATTGGAGTTATATTATAAGAGGGTTTGATGTTGATATGCCAATGAATCTGTCTCTCGATCTCTGTCACTTTATATCTTTGATTCAGTTGTTCTCCCTCTCTCCATCTGAATCTGCATATCTAAGTTTTTCTCTCTTTTTCTCTCTGTATCACTCTCTCTGACTGTGGCTGTGAAACAATCCCAGTTATGCTGAAGGACTCCAGCAAGATGACTGCTTTATGATGGGACATCCTAGATAGTCTCTCTAAAAATATAAGCTAGCTGCCAATGAAACTGTTTTTGTTCAAAGAGCATTTTCACAGTATGTAATTCACTGACTGAGGACATATCTGTGCATTTAACAAATAATAATGGAGTCTGTGATAACATGAATGTTGACAAGGACAGGTGGCTTCAGTAATGACCACTTGAAAGAAAAAGAAATATGTGACACTTTCCCTGAAATAAGAGACTTGGACACAGGAACTGTCATCTCTGGGTTGTGTGCTTTCAGCTGCCCAAATTGAGGCATGTAGGGCTGCTCAGGCTTTCTCTCAAGCAGGATCTCCATTTGACCCCTTTAATACTTGGCTCCTGTATCTCTTCCAGCCTTTCACCAATTGCATGACATCATTTTCGATCTCAGCCAATCAACACCTGAGGAATTCTTGAGGATTCCATGGAGATGAGTAAACAAACTTTCCTCAGTGTCCAGTATCTCTGTGCATATGTGACTTTTTCTTGTGAAAACTAACAATCCTTTATCTCCCTTTAACCATATCACACACCTTTACTCCTTTTTACCTCTGTGACATTGTCAGGTAGGAAATGAAAGGAGGTCTCCTACTTTGGTTTTACATCTGAAATTTCCCAGACTGTGACTTTGAAATGAGCTCGGGTTATTCTGAAACCAGCTGTATACCAAATCAAGGCAAAGAGACTGGGATTTATTTAATTAACCTAGACCACAATGCTGAGCAGTATTTATTCCATCCTAAACCTCCAAGCCCACATACATTCTTACCATCCATATTTCACTCATTAAACATGCATTTTGCAATATCTTAGGTAGGGTCCATCATCCACATGGTTCCAATACCTCTCCTGCTGATTCTCCACCTCTTTTTCCCTGCTTCCTTCTTCTTCCTCCCACTATGGACCAGGATGTCCCACCGTATGCTCTCCATTGCTCAGCAATGCATATGGTTGTTTTATTGAAAATACAGAGAACAAATGGTGGCATGTTTAAACAAATTTGAGACAGGTAATGCCTATAATAAGCAACATAGTGCAATTTCCAGATTGAAACCAGAGAGTGGTGACAGAAAGCACCATTTGAATGAACAAGGGAAATTTATATATATTCCAAAAGAACATTGTACCAACAATTTATTTACTTATTTATTTTATATATGTATCATATATATATATATAGTATATACAGTGTTCTGCCGGCATGCTGAAAGAAGGCACCAGGTCTCATTATAGATTGTGAGCCACAATGTGATTGCTGCGAATTGAAGAAAGACATCTGTAAGAATAACCAATGATTTTAAGCTCTGAGCCACATTTCCAGCCCTGGTCCCAATTATCTTTAGTTCATATTCCTTAAATTTTGCTGTCATAATAACATTGTGATGTTATTATGGTGAAATCATAATTCCCTTTGGATGTCATAATACTAATGTGAGGTCATAATACTATTATGAAATCATAATACTAATATGATGTAATAATACCATTGTGAAGTCATAAGTCATTATGATGTCATAACACCACTGTAATGTCATATCATAGTGATGACATAATTGCATTGGGATCTCATGACAACAATGTGATGTAATATTACCATTGGAATGGCATAATAAAATTGTGATGTCATAGTACCAATGTGATTTCTTTCATCATAGAATTGTTATGTGATACCATTGTGATATTATAACATCAATTTGATGTCATCATTGCATTGTGATATCATAAAAGTATGGTGACATCATAATACTATTGTTATGTCATAATAAGTTTGTGATGTCACCATAGCATTCTAATGTCAAACTATTGCGGTGTCATAAAACTACTGTGATATCATTGTAATGTCATAAATGCATTGTGATATCATCATAGTATTGTGATGTCATAATACAATTCGATGTCATAGTAGTACTGTGATGTCATCAAAGCATTGGAATGAAATAATAGTATTGTGTTGTCCTAATAGCATTGTGATCTCTTCATAGCATTGTAAGGTTTTAATACCATTTTGAAGTCATCTAGTTATAAAACAAAAATAGCATTATGATGTTATCATAGCATTGTAATGTCATACTATTGTGGTATCATAAGACCATTGTGATATCATAATACCATTTTGATGTCATAAGAGCATTGTGGTGTCATAATAGCATTTTGAGGTCATAATATCACTGTGGGGTCCTTAAAACTTTGTGTGAAATACTAGTATTGTAATGTCATCACAGCATTGTGATGTCATGATTGCATTGTGATGTAATGATAGCACTGGGATGTTATAATAGCATTGTGATGTCATAATACCATTATGAAGTCATAATAGCTTTGTGATGTCATACCATTGGGATGGCAAAATTGCTTTGTGATATGATATTAACATTGTATATAAATGGTAGTATTGTGAAGTCATAATAGCATTCTGAAATCATAATACCATTGTGAAGTCAGAATAACACTGTAATCTCATAATACCATTGAGATATCAT
The DNA here is from genome assembly GCF_030254825.1 of Meriones unguiculatus. Classification (NCBI taxonomy): domain Eukaryota; kingdom Metazoa; phylum Chordata; class Mammalia; order Rodentia; family Muridae; genus Meriones; species Meriones unguiculatus. Next base: position 10,802,162 of record NW_026843709.1, read on the forward strand.
ACAATTTTAATGTCATAATACCATTGGGATATCATCATAGCATTGGGAAGTCATCATAGGATTGTGATGTCATATAACATATGATGTCATTATTGCATTGAGATGTCATAAGAGCATATTCTTTGTGATATTATAATTCCATTGTGATTTCATTATAATATTGTAATATCAGAATACTATAGTGAAGTCATAATACCATTGTCATGTCATAATTCTATTATGATATTATACAATATGATGTGATTTTTGCATTTTGACATCATATTAGCATCGTGATTTTGAAATATCATTTGATGTCATAATGCATTGTGATGTCATATCATTGTACTGTCATAATAGCTTTGAAATGTCACAAAATTTTGAAGCCATAATATTATTATGATGTCATCATAGCATTGAGATATCCTAATATCATTGTCAAGTTATGTCGTTGTGAGGTTGTAATAGTATTGTAATATAATTTCTTTGGGATGTCACAACACAATCATATCATAATAGAATTGTGATGTCGTAATACTTTTGTCATAATAGCATTGTGATATTTTTATAGCATTTTGATGTCATCAAATCATTGTGATGTCCAAATATCATTGTGAAGTCATAGCGTTGTGCAATTGTAATAACACTGTAATATTATAATTCCTTTGTGATGTCATCATAGCTTTGTGAAGTCCTAACATCCTTATAATACCACTGTAATGTAATCATAGCATTAAAATGTCCTAATATCATTGTAAAGTCATACCATTGTGAAGTCATAATAGAATTGTAAAGTCATAATTTCAAGGTGATGTCATAACACAATCATGTCATACTAATATTATATCATCATAACCATTATGATGTCCTAATACCATTAGGGAGTCTTGACACAATTTTGAGGTCATCATAGCATTGTGATGTCATCATAGAAATGTGATGTCCTACTATCATGAAGTAATACCTTTGTGAACTCATGATATAATTGTGATGTCATAATAGCATATTGACGTCATAATCTCATCGTCATGTCATAATAGCATTGTGATTTCATAATAGCATTGTTATATCATGATATAATTGTGATGTCATTATAGCATTGTGATGTCATAATAACATTATGATGTCATAATATAATTGTGACTTCTTTTTTAATTTAATTTCATTATTATTATTATTATTAGTTACATTTTATTAACTCTGTATTGCAGATGTATCCCACTCCCTTATTCCCTCCCAATCACCCCCTTCCTCCCTCATCTCCTCCTCGCCCCTTTCCAAGTCCACTGACTGCGGAGGACCTCCTCCCCTTTCATCTGACCCTGTTTTATCAGGTATCTCCTGAGTCTTCCTCTGTGGCCTAGTAGGACTGTTCCTCCCTTGGAGTGTGGGGAGGTCAAAAAGCCTGCCATTGAGTTCCTGTCACAATAGTCCCTGTTACCCTTACTATGGGAAACCAATTGGTTACTGAGCTACCACAGGCTTCATCCAAGCAAAGGTTCTAAGTTATATCCATACACGGTCCTTGGTGAAGTGTCAGTCTCAGAAAAGACCCCTGTGCCCATCAGATATATTTTATCCTTGTGGAGCTCCTGTCCTTTCCATGTCATACTAACTCCCCTTCTGCCAAAGGTTTGCTTATGACTATCTGTTTTGAAACACTGTTAGATATATTCTTTCAGATGCTTTCTGCGGTAGAATCCTGTCATACATCCAATGCACATACCATTTGTCTTTTTAACTGAGGATTGATGATCTTACCCCATGACCACGTTTTTGTTTATCTTCTTTAGGTGTACAGATTTCATTATGTTTATCATATCTTGGAGGTCTGTATAAGTGAGTATATATCATGTTTGTCTTTCTTCTTCTGCAATAATTTACTCGGAATGATCTTTTCTAGATCTCACCCTTTGCCTGTAAACTTCATGATTTCCTTGGTTTTGATTGGTAAATAGTGTTCCATTGTGGAAAAGTTTCACAATTTCTGTATCCATTACTCCGTTGAGGGACATCTAGGTTGTTTCCAAGTTATGGCTATTACAAATAAAGCTGCTATAAACATGGTTGAGCCTATGTCCTTGTTGTGTACTTGAGCAAATTTTGGGTATATGCCTAGGAGTGGTATAGCTGGATCTTGAGGAAGTACTATTCCTAATTGTCTGAGAAAGCACCAGATTGACTTCCAAAGTGGTTGTGCCAGTTTACATTCTGATCAGCAATAGAGGAGTGTTCCCCATTCTCCACAACCTCTCCAGCATGTGTTGTCTCTTAAGTTGTTCATCTTAGCCATTCTCATGGGTGTATGGTGAAATTTCAGGGTCATTTTGATTTGCATTTTCCTGATGGCTAAGGATGTTGAACATCTCTTTAAGTGTTTCTCTGCCATTCTATATTTCTCTACAGAAAATTCTCTTTTTAGCTCCTTACCCCAATTTTAATTGGATCACTTGATTTATGGCTTTTTAACTTCTTTAGTTCTTTTTATGTTCTGGATATCAGCCCTTTGTCAAGGATAGGGTTGGTGAAGATCCTTTCCCGGTCTGCAGTTTGTCCTTTTGATGACAGTGTCTTTTGTGTTACAGAAGCTTTTCAGTTTCATGAGGTCCCTTTTATTGATTGTCTCTCATAGAGCATATGCTGTTAGTGTTCTTTTTAGAAAGAAGTCTACTGTGCCAATGAGTTTTAGGTTCTTACCAACATTTTCTTCTAACGGATTTAGAATATTAGGTTTTATTTTGAGGTCTTTGATCCATTTGGACTTTACTCTTGTGTATAGTGACATTTTATTTTTCTGCATATAGACTTCCAGTTAAAACAGCACCATTTGTTGAAGATGCTGTCTTTTTTCCATTGAATGTTTTTGGCTTCTTTGTCAAAAATCAAGTATTCATGGGTGTGTGGGTTAATTTCTGGGTCTTCTATGCGGTTCCATTGGTCCTCCTTTGTGTTTCTATGCAAATACCATGCAGTTTTTATTACTATTGCTCTATAGTACAGCTTGAGATTGGGGATGGAGATACCTCCAGGTGATCTGTTGTTGTACAGGATCATTTTGGAGATTCTGGGTTTTTTGTTTCTCCATATGAATCTGAGAATATTTTTTCAAGGTCTGTAAAGAATTGAGTTGGTATTTTGATGGGAATTGCATTGAATCTGTAGATTGCTTTTGGCAGGATGGCCATTTTCACAAAGTTAATCCTACTAATCCATGAGCATGGGAGATATTTCCACCTTCTGATAACTTCTTTGATTTCTTTCTTCAGAGACTTGCAGTTTTTCTCAAACAGGACTTTCAGTTGCTTGGTTAGTGTCAGCCCAAAGTACTTTATGTTATTAGTGGCTATTGTGAAGGGTTGTTTCCCTTATTTTTTTCTCGGCCCTTTGTCTTTGGTATATAGGAAGGCTTCTGATTTTTTTGAGTTGATTTTGTATTTTTCCCCTTTGCTGAAGGTGTGTATCAGCTGAAGGAGTTCTCTGGTTAAATTTTTGGGGCCGCTCATCTATAAGATCATATCATCTGCAAATAGTGACAACTTTGACCTGTTCCTTTCCAATTTGTATCCCCTTAATTTCCTTTAGTTGTCCTATTGCTCTGGCTAGGTCTTCAAGTACTATGTTAAATAGATATAGAGAGAGTGTGCAGCCTTGTCTTGTATTGAAATGCCATAATTTTGTGATGGCATAATAGCACTGTGTGTCATAATAGCATTGTAATTTTATAATTCCCTTGTGATGTCATAAAATATCTTATCATAATTGTATTGTGATATTGTTATAGCAATGTGATGTCAAAATTCCTTTTTTATGTTGTTCCAAAATTATGTCATGATAGCATTGAGGTTTAGTACAAATGTGATGTCATAATACCATTGTGATATCATAACACTGGGATGCTATCATAACATTGAGACATTGTACCTTTGCCTGACTCTGCCAAGACATGGTAAGCAAGTCATAAATAGTTCCTCCTTCACATATATGTCTGTCAAATATTCTGAGCCAGAAGGCTGGAGATAATGCTCCAACATTACAGAAAGTTATGGGTGACTTTAGGCAACAAATTGTTTCTGTCAATTTATAATTTTTGGAAACTGCTAACATGCACTTCATATTTACTGTAATAACTAATTTTATTTCTTCTGAAATCTCTGATAGGGTTGAATACCAAATAGCTATAGGGCTACAGAAACGCTTAAGTTGTTTAGAAATTAAGAAATGCTTTCATTTAAGAAATACCAATGAGGATTAAAGTTAATTTAGGTATAGAAATCTGAACTTGTCAAGATTGATAGGCTAATCGGATAATTTCTCATAAGTTGCTAACTACACATGGACTGGACATTGCACATGTAGACTTTACCTAACAGTTTTCATAATTTCATAATTATTAATGTATTGAAATAAAAAGAGCCTTTTATTAGACTTAATTGGGTAAATGTTGGTAAAATGTTCTTTTGAAATCTATACACCTTACCCTTGTACATTCAAATGCTGATTTCTACACCCCCCGTCTCTGGTTTCAATCCAGATATTGCATTGTGATACTTATTCTATGCAGCCTATCTCAACTTTGTGTACATGGCCAAAATAAAGCAACTAGCCACGATATTAAGCAATTGGTGGAGCCAGAGAAAAGGAAATGTGTTGGAGGAAAGAGGGCAAGGGAGCAGAGATTGGAGAGCAGAGAGGGAAGAGAGATCTTGGAACAGCAAGGAGAGAATAAACCAGACCTAAGACTTCACAAAACGAAAGTATAATGGGTAAAATCTAAATATTAGGAAACTATGAGTGCTTGAAGGTTGAGGAGGCAGTAACTATTGACCAGCATTTTGTTCTAAGTTAACTAAACACAGTCTCTGTGTGGTGAGTTGGTTATACAGCTGTTTAGAATTAACAGCAAGGATTAATAAAAGATAAACCAATAGTAAATAGTAATCATTACATACAACATGCCATTGTGAAGCCATTATAGCATTATGATGTCATAACATCATTGCCATCTCATATCATTGTGAAGATACAATAGCATTGGGTTATCATAATAGCATTATGATATCATAATAGTATTGTGATGGGATATCATAATACCATTGGGATATCATGACAACATTGCTTTGTCATCATACCATGGCGATGTCATAATACCATTGTGAGCCATCATAGCATTGACATGGCATACTATTGTGATGTCATAATGCCATTGTGATACCATAATACCATTTTGATATCATAATATCATTGTAATGATAAAATAGTATTTTGAGCTCACAATGCCAATGTGAAGTAAAAATTCCATTGTCATGTCATAAAACAATGATGTAGTAACATTGTGATGTCATAATACTATTGTGATATGATAATAATTATGTGATGTTATGATAGCATTGTGATATCAGTCATAATTGCATTGTTATTGTATATTATTATTGTGATGTTATAATTCCATTTTGATATCATACCATATGAGGTCATATTAGCATTGTGATATCGTAACTTCAATGTGATATCATAATATCAATATGATGTCATAATAGCATATTGAACTTGTAACCCCATTATGATGTCATAATAGTATTGCTATGCCATCATAGTATTGTGATATCATAATACCATTGTAATGTCAAAATTCCATTTTGCTGTCATAATAGGCGATTTTATTAATGACCTCTTAAATATGTGACACTATTCCTAACCTAAGAGTCTTGGAAAGGAACTGTCATTACTGGGTTGTGTGTTATTAGCTGCCCACATTGAGGTATGGAGGGCTGCTCAAGCTTTCTCTCAAGCAAGATATATCCTAATCAGTTTTCAGTGAGGAACCCTCCTGGTCATGGTGCTTATAGTAATACCTCGGGCTTCAGGACAGAGAAATGGGTCTAATGTATATGCTTAGGACAGAAGAAGAGCTTTGTTTCCTTCAGGGGTGCTCCAGAAAAACCCTTTAAATGTAGTGTAAGTGCCAGGACTGCTTGTTTAGTGGAATCTTTTCTCCATTTTCACACTCATGGTATGAGTTGTCAACATATCATTTTTATTGATTATGTTGGAATTTCATATAATATACAACACACTCCTTTTCCATTACTCACAGGTACAAATTCATAACCATGTATCACACTAAAATTTTTGTTGTTGTTTAACTTGGAAAGGGGCATGGTGGAGATGAGGGAGGAAGGGAGGGACTGGGAGGGAATGAGGGATTGGGACACAGCTGGGATACAGAGTTAATAAAATGTAACTGATAAGAAAAAATAAAATTAAAAAAATAATAAAAAAATAAAATAAAATACACCAATTCAAGTATGTGTTGTTTATATAGTCATTGGAACATGATCAAATCTTAGTCCAAGTCCCATAAAGAAAAATAAGTTCACTCTTGCTACACACTGCAACCACCTCCAAGAAGTCATAGATCAGGAAGAGGTCTATACTTCATCCTCTTGATCACAGTTTTTCTTGTGTATTTATTTATTGTGATTTGTTCACTATGTATCACCTTTGCTACCTGCTTTCTCTTCTCCTTCCAGTCTGACCTACCCTTCATCTTCTAATCCTATGCCCTTTCTCTACTTCCCTGATAGGGGAGGTCCTCTTCCCCTTCTATCTGAACCTAGCTTATCAGGATTTCTCAAAGCTGGATGCATCAGCTTCCTTTGTGACCTGATTCTCAAGGCATTGTTCTACTTGTGTCCTCAATTCCCTCTAGTTATAATACTCTTCCTGCCCCCTCTCCTGCAGGCTTAGCAGTGAACTAAGGGAAGGTAGACTTTCATGGGGAAATCCCATTTAGAGCTGAGTGTTTTAAAGTCTCTCTGTGCATAATATTGGACTGTGGGTCTCTGTATACAATTCCACTTGAAGCAGAATGTAGCAACTTTGTGATCCAAGAACATGACACTAATCTTTCAGGTGAGGGCAGAGAGCAACGTATTTCAATAACAACAACCTGAGTTGCTTGAAAATTTCCATACGATGATAACCAACAACTCAATTCACTGCCACTGTATTTGCTTAGTGAAAGACTGGTTTGTTCACAATAGATGGCTTATTGGAACTTTATCTCCTACTATTTGGAGACCTCCAAATAAATGAACACATACCAGCTTTGTCTTTCTGCATTTTAGTTACTTCACCCAGGATTATTTTTCCTGGTTCCATTAATATGCCTGGAATTATCACAATATCATTTTCTAGCTGAATAGTACTTCATTATGGAAATATTTCACATTTTCCCCCAAGGCGATTGTCAGTCCTGTTCTTTAGTCTTTGGAAGTTGCTGGGGTTTTAATCATTGTATTGAATGAGAAACTTCAGGATAACTATGTTCTTTTAGCCTAGAAGTCCCTCTAATTTCTTCCATTTCCTGGTGATTTGAATAACAATGTCCTCTTCAAGCTCTTCTATTTACAAGATTAGTCCACAGTGAGGAAAAGTCTGGGAAAAGTTAAATGGTATGGCCTTGTTTGATAATTTAATTCCTATTGGAGTTATAGTATAGGAGGGTGTGCTTTTAGGTTGATATGCCAATGAAAGGGACCAGACACAATGGAGTCTCTTTCTCTCAGTCTCTGTCACATTCTATCTTTGTTTCTGTTTGTCTTTGTCTCTCTATTTTTCAATAGGTCTGTCTAGCTCTTTCTTTCTCAGTCTCCCTCTCTCTGCCTGCTGCTTTTGGTTCTGTATGAAAAGCTCTCAGTTCTGCTGAAGGGCTAAAACACCTTTTATTTATGTTTCTGTCAGTCTTGGTCTCTCTATTTCTGAATCTATCTCTCTCTATCTCTTTTTTTTCCTCTCTCTCTCTCTCTCTCTCACTCTCCATCTCTTTGCCTGCCACTTGTGGTTTGGTATGAAAAGTTCTCATGCTTAAAATCAATCTGGCGCTTTCTCAGACAACTAAAAATAGCACTTCCTCAAGAACCAGCTATAACACTCCTAGGCATATATCCAAAAGAGGCTCAAGTACACAATAAGAACATTTTTCAACAATGTCTGTAGCAGGTTTATTTGTTTTTTTTTTTCAAGGTTACCTTTACTAGAATATATTAAACAATTGTTGTTACACTTCATAGAGTTTAATGACATGGATAGAATTATTATTATATTATTATATTTCCTATATTATATCACATATTCTTGTGAGATATTTCTTTTTTTATTTTTTATCAGTTATATTTTATTAACTCTGTATCCCAGCCATGTCCCAATCCCTCATTCCCTCCCAGTCCCTCCCTCCCTCCCTCATCTCCACTGTGCCCCTTTCCAAGTCCACTAATAGGGGGGGACCTCCTCCCCATTCATCTGATCCTGTTTTATCAGGTATAATAGCCATAACCAGGAAACAACCCAGATGTCCCACAATGGAGGAATGGATACAGAAATTGTACATCTACACAATGGAATATTATTCATCAAAACAAATCAAGGAAATCTTGAAATTTGTAGGTAAATGGTGAGATCTGGAAAAGATCATCCTGAGTGAGCTATCCCAGAAGTATTGTTTTTTATGTATTTATTTATTATGATTGTTCAGTTTGCATCCCCTCTGCTGTACCTTCCATCTTCTCTATCCATTCCCACCCATCCTCCTTTCTCAATCCCTATACCCTTTTTCTAGTTACCTGAAAGGGGATGTCCTCCTCACACTTCTATCTGAACCTAGCTTATCAGGTCTCAACAAGACTGGCTGCATCATTTTCCTCTGCAACCTGATTCTAATCGCATTGTTCTTCCCGAGTCCTCAGTTACCTCTAATTATGACACTCTTCCTGCCTCCTCTTCTGCAGGCTTAGAAGAGAACTGAGGGAAGGTAGAATTTCATAGGGAAATCCCACCTGGAGATGGGTGTTTTAAGGTCTCTCTCTGCATAATATCAGATTGTGGGTCTATGTAGGCAATCCCATTTGATGCATAAGGAAGCATCTCTGTGGATCCAAGAACATGGCATCGATCCCAGCTCTCTGCATGCCCCTTGTGGTTCAGTATGAAATCCTCTCAGTTCTTCTGAGGAGTACAACAAGATGACTGCTTGATGACATGATACCATGGAGAGTCTCTGGACAAATATAAGCAAACCCAATTATACACTATTTGTACAAAGAGTTGCCTTGGGGAGGGACAATTTTTACAGTAAGTAATTTGCTGACTGAGGACATATCTCTTTATTTAACCAATAAGAATAGAATCTGTGATAATGTGAAAGTCACATGCCAAGGATATGTGACTTTATTAATGACCATTTGAAAGAAATATGTGACACTTTTCCTGTAGAGTCTTGGAAACATGAACTGACTTCTCTGGGTTGTGTGCTTTCAGCTGTCCATACTGTGGCATATAGGGCTTCTCACCCTATCTCTCAAGCAGGCTGTCCACTTGGCACTTTTAATAATTGACTCCTGAAACTCTTACTGGCTTTCACCTGTTTCATGACATCATTTTCCAATTGATGCAGCTGAAACCCAACAAGCCTTTATCTTATCCCTTTATCCAGATCCTACACATTTACTCCTGTTTATTTCTGTGACAATATCAGGTAGGAAATGATACTTTAATGTGTATTTAATTGTACAGCTTCCTAAGTATGAAAGCTTCAAAGTGATGTGGGATTAAGGGGAATGGACCTAATGAGAAGGTGGTCTCCTACTGTGGTCTTTGACTTGAAATGTCCTACGTTGTGACTTTGAACTGAGCATTTACTTGAGAACTCAATAAGTGTATCTTCACATATTTATTGATATAATAGTTTCCCATGGTCCAGGGTTCCCTGGGGTATTGAGTCTTTAAGAGCAGGGAAAAGAGAAGGATACCAGACAATTCCTGGGACTGGTTGTCTGAAAGAGCAAAATATTGTTGAGTGTAAAATGAGACCTGAGGGGCAGTAAACTCTTTTATAGCTAATTCTATTCCGCATTAGTGTCAGCAAACCTCTGTAGGTTTGCTGAGTAGGGTTGGCTTGGCTGATATGGCTGGATTGGGAGCTTGACATTCACAATGTTCAGTGAGCAATCCTCCTGAACCTGGAGTTTACAATTAAAAATTGTCCTTCAGGACAGAGAATGGGTCCATGTTATATGCCTAGGAGTAGAGAGCAGCTGTGGTACTCCACACAAAATGTCTGCATGTAGTGTTAGTGTCAGGACATATCCTTTAGAGGTACTGAGCTCTTGGGATCTGAGGTAGTTTGGAACCACTAGTTCATGGCTAGGATACTCTGCTGCATAATGATTCTGGAAAGAATGCTTTACAAGTCAAACTCTGCCCAACTTAAAGGAATCTATTTCTCCATGTTAAAAGTCATTGTAAAAGTTGTCAACATATTATTTTTATTTACTATGTGGGAATTTCATATAATATACATTATATTTGCCATTGCTCCCAGATTCAAATTCCCATGTGTCACAGAATTTTTTTTTCTTTAAAATACACCAATTCAACTACTCATTGGAACATGATCAAAGTGTCAGTGCCAATCCCTTTAAAAGAAACTGAGTTCACCATTGCTGCACCCTGGCACCTGCCCTGACCCACTGGACTTCAATGGGTTCCTAAAGAAAGGAGGGTGGAAGGAATGGGGAAAGGAACAAGAAATAAGAATAATGGGGTCAAGTTTTCTTGTCTGATCAAGGTCTCATTTATTAGAAATTTTTACCCAACTTATATAGGGAGAAGGCAGGAAAGGGGGAAGGCTAAATTACTGCTGCAGGATATAGGAAGAGTGCTTTCATGGGTTAAATATTGCACCTGCAAGATACTGTAAGGACGTTTTCTTAAGATATCTCACGGATGCTCTAAAACTAACAGACACATGTCCTCATCAATCTATTACCCATGATTTAGGGTCCTATGTAACTCTTTCACTAAATAGCTTTTAGGTCTCCTCTAAATGACCTTTCTCACTATTTGACTTTGGCTTCAGTAAATAGCCTTGGCTCCCGGCAGGCCCCAACCCCAAGAAGAAGCCATGATTCCTGAAGAGCTCTTTGCTTGATCACAGTTTTTGTTACATATTTATTTATTAGGATTTATTCACTTTGTATCTCCTCTGCTGCCCTCTCTGTCTTCTCCTTCCAGTACACCCAGCCTCCTCCTCCCTATGTTCTTCTCCAGTTCCCTGATGGGGAGTTCCTTCTCCCCCTTCTAACTGATCCTAGCTTATCAGCTCTCATCAAAGCTGGCTGTATTATCTTCCTCTGCAGTCTGATTCTTTCTCAGGGCATAGTTCTCCTTCTGTCCTTAATTCCCTCTACGTATGACACTCTTCCTGCTTCCTCTTCTGCAGAAAGTTAGAATTTCATAGGGAAATTCCATTATAGCTAAGAGTTTTAATGTCTCTCTCTGCATAGTATCAGACTGTGAGGCTCTGCATGCAATCACATTTGAGACAGAAGGAAGCATCTCTGTGTAAACAAGAATGTGCCACTGATCTATCAGTTGAGAGCAGAGAGTAACATATTTTAATAACAACAGCATGCGTTGTTTGAAAATTTCAGTAGGATACCCTGGCCAAACAACTCAATTAACTGCTACCCAGTCCTACTAGTGGAAGACTGGTTTGGTCACAATAGATGGCCCATTCGGACTTTATCCACCACTATTACAAGACTTCCTAATAAGTGAATACATACATGTTTGTCTTTCTGTATTTAAGTTACTTCACACATAATGATTTTTCCTGATTCTGTCCATTGAGCAGAAAATATGATATCATTTTCTTAGAAGAATAATACTCCCTTATGAAAATATTCCACATTTTCCCCAAAGGAGATTGTCAGTACCTCTCTTTTGTCCTTGGAATTTGCTGGGACTTTACTCATTGTATTGAGTAAAGAATGAGAAACTATCAATGTACCTATGCTATTTTAGCCTAGAAGTTCCTCCATCTTCCACTTCCTGGAGATCTGAATTGCAAGGCCACCTTGAAGCTCATCTATTTACACTTGTCGCCCCCTGTAAAGAAATATCTGGGAATGGTTAGGAGTTATGGTATTGTTAGATAATATAATTCCTATTGCAGTTATAATATAGAATGGTTTGCTGTGAGGTTGATATGCCAATGAATGTGACCATAGAGAATGAAAACTCTATCTCTCAGTCTCTGTCACTTTATATTTTTGTTTTTGTAGATCTCCATCTCTCTGTTTCTGAGTCTCTCTCTAGCTTTTTCTCTGTCTCCCTCTCTCTGCCTGCCACTTGTGTTTCAGTAAGAAACACTCTCAGTTCTGCTGAATGACTACAGCAAGATTGCTGACTTGACATCCTGAATGGTCTCTGTAAAAATATAAGCAAAGTCCCAATGAAACACTTTTGTTCAAATATTTTCCTTGGTCATGGAGCATTTTCACAGTAAGTAATTCACTGAGGATATATCTGTGCCTTTAACAATAATGGAGTCTGGGATGCTGTTAAACTCATCAAGGACAAGTAACTTTATTAATGACCACTTGAAAGAAATATGTGACACTTTTCTTGAACTAATATTCTTGGACACAGGAACTGTCATCTCTGGGTTGTGTGCTTTCAGCTGCCCAGATTGAGGCCTTATGGCTGCTCAGCCTTTCTCTCAAGCAAGCTGTCCACTTGGCCTCATTAATAACTAGCTTCAAAACTCTTACTGGCTTTCACTTGTTTCTTTTTTTATTATTTATTAATTACACTTTATTCACTTTGTGTCCCCCCTGTGGTTCTCTCCCTCCTTCAGTCCCAATCCCTCCCTCCTCCTCCCTTTTCATGCATGCCCCTCCCCAAGTCCACTGATAAAGGAGGACTTCTTTCCCTTCCTTCTGATTCTAGTCAATTAGGTCTCATCAGGAGTGGCTGTGTTATCTTCTTCTGTGGCCTGGTAATGCTGCTTCCTCATTAGGGGGAGGTAATTAAAGAGCAGACCAATCAGTTCATCTCAGAGACAGTCCCTGTTCCTATTACATTGGAATGCACGTGGATAATGAACTGCCATGGGCTACATCTGTGCAGGGGTCTTAGGTTATCTCCATGCATAGTCCTTGGTTGGAATATCAGTCTCAGGAAAGATCCCTGTGCTCATATTTTTTGGTTCTGTTGCTCTCCTTGTGGAGTTTCTGTCTTCTCCAGATCTGACTGTTTCCCACTTATTTCATAAGATTCCCTGCATTCTGCCCAAACATTGCCATAAGTCTTAGCATTTACATTGATAGTCTGCAGGGCAGAGCTTTTCACAGGTCCTCTGTGTCAAGCTCCTGACTTGTTCCCTCTTTTTTCCTTCTTCTGATGTTCAGCCTCTTTGCCTTTCTGGATAGGAATTGAGCATTTTAGCAAGAGTCCTCCCTCTTGATTAGTTTC